>NC_090266.1:256795151-257099555 GCF_040414725.1 Anabrus simplex
TTTATTAGACCTTACTGAAGCAAGTGATGTAAAACAGCGCAGACCCAGAAACAAAAACGCTGAAGAGGAGCAGAAGAAGCTCTCTTCAAGTTTTCAATATTTTGTCACGATCGGTTCAAGAGGGACATTGTGTCAAAAAGGAAATTAAAGAGTCCTTACATCTCTGAAAATTCAAAGCTTGATGCAAAGGCTGAACATGCATAGGTATGAAACAGTTATTTAACGTAACTCGTGCTCTGTTTCATAGTGAAGTGCTGAAAGATAAGCGGTGATAACACCATATCCTGTGAAATCTTTCCACTATGCAGGGAAGGAAGTTCAATATTTAGATGCTTACCCCTGAGTGAAATCCATGTATGAACTTTTCTGTGATGCATACCCTGACACAACTGTTATATATGATTATTATAGATTCCATAAAAACTTTGATTATACATTTTGAAGACCCCAGATAAATGTTTGTTCCCTGTGCAAAGAACTCAATTCAAAATTAAAGAGTCCTCACATCTCTGAAAATTCAAAGCTTTCTGCAAAGGCTGAGCTCGAAATCCATCACAGCAGGAGCGGTAAATTTTATAGGTCTTTACAAGAAGTGCCAACATAATGAGGAAACGAGTGCCACAGCCTTGGATTCCCATTCAAGAAATATTTTACCTGCCCCAGTTGTGGGTTAATGTATTTAACGTACATGATCTGAAAAGTGAACACATTGTAGTCTATTTAAATCTGAGAATTTAATTTTTTGTCCACCTTTTCAATACAAATAAACTTATAACATTTATTTGTATTGAAAAGGTGGAACCTTTTAAGTTTCCTATCTTACACTGTAGTCTATCTTTATTATGAGGGCAATGGGAAAAAGGGGACTAATGAGGCTGCTCTTTTTCGAACCACTACATAACGCATTATATTCCTCAAAGTGTGAAACACCTTCACTAATTTTTGGATGGGCGAAAATATAAACCACACCGAAGTCAGAATGTGTATGGGTTTAACAGGCACAGGCAGATTTCAATCCATCACTCATAGGTTTTCTGAATGTGGACATTCATATTTATCTTGCAACAGAAATTTTAGTGTATTCAAGAAGAAAAAAAAACTGTTGATAGACTACACACCTAATGATTATGTACAGATACAGTTGAATCTCGATAATTCGAAATCGGTTAATTCAATCTCACACCTAATTCGAAGAAGCTCTCGTTCCCGGAAATATGAGGTACGGTTTTGCTCATTATTTAAATTGTTTAATTCGAAATACAGATAATTCGTCATTCGAAGAACAATGTCGGTCTCATTACCAAAATTCAGACTTTTAATTCAAAACTGCCTTTAAGTTTTAAAAACAGTATTTTAAAGAGTAATTTAAATTCAAAATTTTTCCACGTCGTGATAGAAAGAGTCTTCCAAAACGTACAGGGGTAGTTACACACACTTTCACTCACTTCGGTGTGTCTACAGTGACATATTTGCTAAGTTCAAGTGTTCAGCATTTTAAGGAATGCCATAATATCACGTAGCAGACAGTGTGCAGAGAAGCAGAATCCGCGAACACTGGCGATTACAAGTAATGAAAATAATTGCAAATCCGTATTGAAGTATCTTATAACAAATTTAAGAAATTTCATTTCCACCTATTCAATACAACTCAAAATGTTGACGTTTGAGTTAAAACATTATTAAAATGAGAGTTGAGACACGTTTTGCCCTTTCCTATGAGGCATCATCAATCTTATCAATACCTCAAATCCTACTGGGTACCTGGATGAACACTGTTCTAAAATCTGCTGCATAATTGAATACATTAAAAAACTGGAAACATGTTGCATTTAAAGATTCTGTAAATAGTAATTTAGTGACACAAAACAGTTTTCAAGTGTTAGAATGTAATGATCATGAGGCAATCATAGAACATGACTCAGCTGCAATGTCAAAAAAAAAAAAAAAAAAAAAAAAAAAAAATCCCGTCGGAGATCGGTACATAGACAAGCCCGTACAGTAATAGTGGGGGACTCGATGGTAAGAAATGTTGGACCCGAAGTTGAAGAGGGAATTCTGTACTGCTATCCAGGCATACGAGTGGGTCAACTTGCAGAACATGTAAACAGTGCCAGTATTAAAGAGAATCCTGAAGCCCTGATAGTTCATATTGGCACAAATGACCTTCATAATTTCTCAACACCTAGTGACATAATGGCCGAAACTGATAGGCTTATTACTGCGATAAAAAGGAGGTTACAAAAAATGAAAATAATTTTTTCTGTATTGAAAGTATCTTAATTTATAATAATATAAGAAATTTATTTTAACTCAACCTATTCAATAGAGTACAAGATGTTAACGTATTAGTTAAACATTGTTAAAAATTGTTGAGACATGTCTCGCTCCTTCTGTGGGGCATCATCAGTCATATCAAATACCTCAAAATTCTACCAGACATCTGGTTGGAAATAATAAAAATATGTTACCTGGGTGAATACATTAAAAAACATTTACAATCTTATCATTAACAAAATATCAAAATTAACTAAAATGTTACACTAGTGAACACATTGGTGAATTTTCACTTAAAACAAGGCCATCATATTGTACAGTATTGACAACAATGGTAGTTAAAGTCTTATTTGGTGCTAAGTTCGAAGACAGTTTAAATTTTTTTTTTGTACAAATGTTGAGAATGAATGCAGAATACATATAATTGCAATTTACTGTACGTGTATTTTACATTGTAAAATAATGTGGAAAAATACATTCCAAATTTGTATTAATATCTGTACCGGGCGGTACACCTCCGCGCCGCTAATTCAAACTTTGCGCCAGTTGAAAATCCTCCGCTGGAGGAAGTCCGAACTTTATCTAATGTATTAATTTTCAAGTTACCCAGAAGATGTCACTACTTGGAAATTTTGAAGTTTCTGAACTGGGTCGTTTTCGACGTATTTTTGTTTTGCTTATAGTAAGAAGTGTGAACTTTCTCTTCTAGAGGACACTACTGAAGAACTACAATAGTGCACCCTAGTGCAAGGTGAAAGAACTGTTTTTTGGAGAAATTTTTATTTCAAAAGTTTGTTTCTTGTTAAATTTCTTTCTGGTATTGTTTAAGTTGGCTGTACACCCCTTTTTTTCCCCTTGTTTTGAATTTAGCTAATCCCGAATTTCTTTATTTAATTTATGACCAATAAGGTGTTTCTTCTTCAAATTGGATATGCTGCTTAACCCTAACCAATAAATGATTGTGAGCGGGTGTTTTCTTTCCTGAAACGCCTCGAACTTTCCGCGAGAGTATATAAACTGCTGATTTTAGGGTCTCGGCGCCACTTCTGTACCATCTTTCAGTGTGTAAAGTACATAGCAGGGGGCGGGAAGCGCCTCTTTCTTCGGGCAGCAGTTCAACAACCAGGTAATGGCCGTATAATAACTTCTCTTCTTGCTAGCTCAGCAGTTTAACTCTCGGGGCGGGTCCGAAGCTTTTCCACCATGTAACTTTTCCCTAAAATGTAAAGACTCTTTGTATCTATTCTCTTTTAAGCTACATATTGGGATAGAGAGTGCTTAACCCTTTCGAGCTCCCACTCATATTGTTTTGAGGTGAACTTACCTTTTCACAACCAATTCTTCTTTAACGTAATGTAAATTGTTTCTTTCTAAAGTCACCTCTTTAGTATGGGATTAGCCCTTGCATTTGTGGCCTAGAGCCAGATTAGGTTTTAAAACAAATTGTATTAGGAGTGCAGTTCGCCTCCTCTCACATTGGTATTTTAGAGGCCATGTAATTATCCTTTTCTCGCTTAATAGGCCTCAGTAGGTTGGGTATATTACCCCTGTGTTTACGTCCTTAGAGGACAGCTTGAAGATCGAGTTAGGTGTGGCCTTTTGATAGGCTTAAAACTTTGAGAGCGGATCGCTCTTTTGAAATTTGTTTCTGCGTACCTCTAGGAGGTCTTACTGTGTAATTTGGAGCAAGTGCTCCTGGGCATGATTGGGGTTTTCTGCCCCTTTGTTAAACCTTACGTACATGTAAGCTTGGGCTAACTGCTCCAGAATTGTGAGTTCGGGGCTCGAAGCCCAAAGCCTGTAAATACTGTTGTTGCTCTTTTGTTGCCTTGCTACTCTGTACCTTCCATGCTTGTTATTTCTTGATTTTGAAAAGAGAATATAACCTTGTTAAATTTTACATTAACTTTAATTTCGTAGTTTGAGACCCGTTCACCCCCGCACCTTCTTTCACCTCTACCTACCACAAAAATACGGTAACAATATCCATGGAAGAAAATTTTTTTTTTACTCCGGACCTCAATATTACGGTCCTGGTGCATTCTAATCAGAAATGGCATTCAAGATGTGAAATTTTGTATGTGATTTATGATCAGCTCATGTAAAAATGTTTGCATAACGTCGTAATTCAACTCGGATGTTTATATTGACAAATTATATTTTAGACTCAAACAAAATAGTTCGTCGAAGTATCCATGGCCTAATCACCTCCGTTGGACAGTTGATATTGGATTCAAAAGGAACCATGTTGAAAACAGTAAAAATAATGGCTTGAATGAGGGCGGTTGAAATGTCAAGTCTTCCCAAGTGACAAGTGTTTTTAAGTTTCTCTGTGTGTTTATGTTGTTGAAGTATGGGATTGCAGTTTTATTGGTTGAATGGGCGACAGTCAAGACGTTGTCCGATGTAATTAATGTTGAGCTGTCTTATGTATGTGAAAATCTGAAAGGAAGGAAAAGTCCTTAATTAGTTGAGTGAAATGACGGGAGAAGAGAAAGAATGAAATGTGTTGGAGAGTTGAGACTGTGAAGTTAAAAACTTACCTTAAGTGTTGTTGGGCTGTTACCTTATTGCTAAGAGGTTTTTGAAGCACTGGCTGTCACTAACGTCTTGTTCCTCGTATTGTATGTGTGAGTCTTGGCGGAGGGGATTGGGCCTGAGAAGGCGGGGCTGTGAGCCTGTGATTGGCACATGGGAAGGAGTTGTGTGTATTGGAGGGAGGACATGAGCGTGATAAGTGCAACGGCTTAGTGGGGGTACTTGAGGAGGTTGTTTTGAGGATGTCAACTAATCTTTTGCCTTTCAGATTTAACTTGTTGAACGAAATTATTAATTGTTCATAAAGAGGGCTTCGGTTGTCTATTGGATCATTTTTTTTTTTTATTACTATTGTATTTTTGGTCCAAGAAAATGTACAAATTTTTGAACTCGGTCATGAGTCTGCCTTTATCTAGTCTTTTTAAAATTTGGAGATCTTGTTTGCTTGTGGTGAAACTGTGTCCTGTGTGTCCTTCATATGGATGCTCATTGCTGAGTGTTTGTTGTGTTTCTGGGCATTAAAATGTTCTGCTTATCTAGTTGTGAAGCTTCTTCCGGTTTGACCGATGTACGAACTATTGTACTCAGCGCATTTCAGTCTGTAAATGCCGGAACCCGAAAATTTATTGTTGTCCGAGTTTATCTTGTTGTGGTTGAAGAATAACTTTTGATTTGAATTTTGGGTCTTAAAGGCTATCTTAATATCATGTTTCCTTAAAGGGGTAGCAATTTGATGTATGATGGCATTAGTATAGGTAAAGGTTGCGTTCTTTGAATTTTTTTCCATTGGATACCTCAACGAACTATTTTGTTTGATTCTAAAATATAATTAGTCAATATAAACATCCAAGTTGATTTACGACGTAATACAAAAATTTTTACATGAGTTGATCATAAATCACATACAAAATTTCACATCTTGAATGCCATTTCTGATTAGAATGCACCAGGACCGTAATACTGAGGACCGGAGTAAAAAAAAAATTTTTCTTCCATGGATATTAATACAAATTTGGAATATTTTTTTCCACATTATTTTACAATGTAAAATACATGTACAGTAAATTGCAATTATATGTATTCTGCATTCATTCTCAACATTTGTACAAAAAAATTTAAACTGTCTTCGAACTTAGTACCAAATAAGACTTTAACTACCATTGTTGTCAATACTGTACAATAGGACGGCCTTATTTTAAGTGAAAATTCACCAACGTGTTCACTAGTGTAACAATTTTTAGTTAATTTTGATATTTTGTTAATGATAAGATTGTAAATGTTTTTTAATGTATTCACTCAGGTAACATATTTTTATTATTTCCAACCAGACGTCTGGTAGAATTTTGAGGTATTTGATATGACTGATGATGCCCCACAAAGGGAGCGAAACATGTCTCAACGATTTTTAACGATGTTTAACTGATACGTTAACATCTTGTACTGTATTGAATAGGTTGAGTTAAAATAAATTTCTTATATTATTATAAATTAAGATACTTTCAATACGGAAAAAATGATTTTCATTGTTTGTAATGATAAGGCCAACCAGGCTAATAAAAGAAAATATAGGTATCAAAACCTCAAAATCAAAATCAGTAAAATTTCAAAAGATATTCTATTCTTAAAGGAATGATTAAGACAAGGTCTGATACCAAAGTTTTTAAAATCAACCCAAAGGAAAAACATTCCAAAACACAAATCTAAAGACATCCAAAACAAAGTCAACACCATCTGGCTCAGAAATGAAATAAAACTAATGTATAGAAAGAAATCCCTATTAAACCTGCAACTTTACTGGGAACATTTGACCACTGCTCAATCACTATCACCTCTGGAATGGAATTCATACCAAAGACACATCGCACACAAGTTACAGAACATATTGGACAAAAAGCAAAAAACCTTAAACCACAAGTCAACATGCCTAATGGAAGAGAAAGCTAAATCATTAAACTAAAACAAAAACAAACTCCCATTTCCTCATGGAACAACTCTCCAACCACTATCAACTTATCCAACACCACATTTTCGGACAATGAAATACATCTGTTTGACCAAGGCCTAAAATATAATTGGCCTAGTCCACATAAAGCTGAGGACATAATTGCCACAATAGCGGAACCCGAACCAAACATAAACAAATTCCTTTTGACAAACAGAACGTGAGATGAGATTTTTAAAAATTACCCGCTCTTGTAAAATAATTTTCTAACATCAATAATTTCACCTCACTAAAGCAAACCCATGAATTAAGCAAAAAGGTGGACACCAATACTGTTATAGTAATGAAAGCCGACCAAGGCAATACCGTAGTCCTAATGAATAAACATGACTAGATTAAAAAAAACAGAGGATTTCTTTTCCGACAATTCTTACTCAATCTCTAAAGATCCTACCTTAAAAACTCAACGTAGTCTGAAAACACTCCTAAAAAACTCACCTTTCTTATTTAACAAACACGAATATCAAAAACTCATCAACATGAATCCCAAACTACCCACCGTCAGATCATTGCCTAAAATATATAAAAAGGACGTTCCCATTCGACCCATCATAAATAGCCGAAATAGTCCGACGTACAAAACTTCCCAATTCCTTCAGAAATTTCTCAAGAAACATTTTACATTCCACAACAAACACCCTATAAAAAACTCAATAGAACTACGCTAAAGCTTAAATAAATTTAATTTACAACCTAACCACATAATGTGTTCTTTCGACATTACCAACATGTATTCGAACATCCCCGCTAAGGAATCTATAGAAATCATACAAAATAATCTTACCAAACACAGCACCTTACGTTTTATAGAAATAGAAGAATGCTTAAAATTGCTAAATTTCGTTCTTCATAATAATTATTTCATTTTCAACAACAAGATATACAAACAAGTAGGTCTAGCCATGGGAGATCTCATCTCGGGAATACTCGCCGAAATTTACATGGATAATCTCGAAAATAATTAAATAACAAATAGCATTAACGGATTGTGTCTTTGGCTACGCTATGTCGATGACACATTAGCAATAATAGATAAAAATTGCAACAATAGTGAAGACATACTAAACTACTTAAATAGCCTAGACAACTGCATCAAGTTCACCAAAGAGGACGAGGACAATAATTGAATCAATTTTCTCAACATTACAATTACCAGGACCTTAAACAATTTCGATTTCCAAATTTACAGAAAACCTTCGTTCACTCCCACAACCATAAAACAAAATTCTCTTCACCCACAGTCACACAAACAAGCCTCATTTTACAGCTTAGTGTACAGAGCGCTAAAAATTCCCATGTCAACTGCCAACTTGAAAAAAGAAATGAATACCATAAAGGAAATAGCTATTTTTAACGGATACAATCCCTCAATCATACATAAAATAATCAATAAAGTGAAAATTAAATTGACCACGAACCTCTCCCCAATGGAAAAAAACAAATCAAATTACGCAACCTTCACCTATACTAATCCCATCATACATTAAATCGCTACCCCTTTAAGGAAACATGATATTAAGACCCAAAATTCAAATCAAAAGTTATTCTTCAACCACAACAAGATAAACTCCGACAACAATAAATTTTCGGGTTCCAGCATTTACAGACTGAAATGCGCTGAGTGCAATAGTTCGTACATCGGTCAAACCGGAAGAAACTTCAGAACTAGATATGCAGAACATTTTAATGCCCAGAAACACAAACACTCAGCAATGAGCACCCATATGAAGGACACAGGACACAGTTTCACCACAATCGAACAAGATCTCCAAATTTTAAAAAGACTAGATAAAGCCAGACTCATGACCGAGTTCGAAAATTTGTACATTTTCTTGGACCAAAAATACAATAGTAATAAAATATTAAATGATCCAATAGACAACCGAAGCCCTCTTTATGAACAATTAATAATTTCGTTCAAAAAGTTAAATCTGAAAGATAAAAGATTAGTTGACGTCCTCAAAACAACCTCCTCAAGTACCCCCACTAAGCCGTTGCACTTATCACGCCCCTGTTCTCCCTCCAATACACACAACTCCTTCCCATGTGCCAATCACAGGCCCACAGCCCCGCCTTCTCAGGCCCAATCCCCTCCACCAAGACGTCACACATACAATACGAGGAGCAAGACGTTAGTGACAGCCAGTGCTTCAAAAACCTCTTAGCAATAAGATAACAGCCCAACAATACATAACCCTTTGGATGCCGGCCCATAATAGGGCATCATATGCATAGAATGCCAAGAATGTTTCACTGGATTTTCCATTACTATATAAAATTTGTTATTTACGTCTCATTTTAAAAGATATGGAGGTAAAATTTGGTATGTGAGCTTGACATAGTCCAAGGAATATAAATATGTGACTTGCATTTCAAAAAACAAAATTTTGTGGAATATTGTGCACAAAAGTATTATTTTTATTTAAAAAAAGGAAAAACAATTTGAAATTAATTAGCACATTTTACACTAAATCCAAAGTGACTAAGTGAAGGTATTTCATCTTAACTCTTATCTGGGATGATATATACCGATTTATATTGTTAATGTAGGACTATTTTCCAATTTATAAACTAATTTCCAGAAACATTGAACATGTGGAGAGAAAGTCACCAACAGTGTAACCAGTCAACGATTGGATATTTTATGAATTTTGGGAGAGTAATAGTAATCATTTGAGAGAACTATGTCTAGTAGCAGTATTTGTTACTACAGAACAGTTCAGAAGATCAGAGCAACATTCAAAATCAACTAATAATGTCAGGAATGAAAGTGTAAAGAACAGATTGAAATATTCTATGGGTGGAGCATCAGGATGAGGTAGGCCTACAGGTTTTGGCCCTGGAATTTGATAAAAATGGTGGGGATGGACAACATTACTTTCGGGGAATATGCATTCAGTCCAAGAATCATCTAATTCACTGTCACTGACATTTTCATTAGCACTGTCACTATAACTCTGATGTTGCACGAAATGATGTAAGCCCATTAGCTAATGGGACAGCTCCATCATTCCCTGGTGCGCTATCTGAAGACCCCAAAAACATATTAATCATCACTTTCGCTAAAATTAGAGTCGCTTACATCTTCAAAGCAACCCAAACGTTCCTCAATTTCTTCTCCCGAATTAGGCCTACGTGACGACATGCCTTGTGATAAATGAACTATTTACAACTTTACTACGACCTAAATAAATTGCTAAGTAACCAAACTACAGTAGAAATAATAATAAACTTAATATATTACGATAAGTAACTCAAATGCGTCAATTAGAACATAAAATTATTGAAAACAAGTCACAACAAGCAGACATAAACAAACAAGGAGGCTGCAATATTGGATCATAGACGTCAAGCACTCACAGATCATACACTCACAATCGACGAATAAACTAGCAAAAATGGAGTAATGTCAGTGCCATCAAATGATATAAGAAGGAATTACAAACATTCTACCTTTTTTCTACTTGATTTGTGGAGCAATCTAGCGCCTTACTGCACAACTACACCACTTATAAGAGGGTGCCGATCGAATCGGCATCCTGGCATTTTTCGTACAGAATGTAAGTGCCGATGCATTGGCACCTTGGCACTGTAAGAGTTAAGGTAAGTTTTTAACTTCACAGTCTCAACTCTCCAACACATTTCATTCTCTCTCTTCTCCCGTCATTTCACTCAACTAATTAAGGATTTATCCTTCCTTTCAGATTTTCACATACGTAAGACAGCTCAACATTAATTACATCAGACAACATCTTGACTGTTGCCCATTCAACCAATAAAACTGCAACCCCATACTTCAACAACATAAACACACAGAGAAACTTAAAAACACTTGTCACTTGGGAAGACTTAACGACATTTCAACCGCCCTCATTCAAGCCATTATTTTTACTGTTTTCAACATGGTTCCTTTTGAATCCAATATCAACTGTCCAACGGAGGTGATTAGGCCATGGATACTTCGACAAACTATTTTGAGTCTAAAATATAATTAGTCAATATAAACATCCGAGTTGAATTACGACATTATGCAAACAATTTTACATGAGCTGATCATAAATCACATACAAAATTTCACATCTTTAATGCCATTTCTGATTAGAATGCACCAGGACCGTAATATTGAGGTCCGGAGTAAAAAAAAAATTTTTCTTCCATGGATATTAATACAAATTTGGAATGTATTTTTCCACATTATTTTACAATGTAAAATACACGTACAGTAAATTGCAATTATATGTATTCTGCATTCATTCTCAACATTTGTACAAAAAAAAATTTAAACCGTCTTCGAACTTAGTACCAAATAAGACTTTAACTACCATTGTCAATACTGTACAATAGGACGGCCTTGTTTTAAGTGAAAATTCACCAATGTGTTCACTAGTGTAACAATTTTTAGTTAATTTTGATATTTTGTTAATGATACGATTGTAAATGTTTTTTAATGTATTCACTCAGGTAACATATTTTTATTATTTCCAACCAGATGTCTGGTAGAATTTTGAGGTATTTGATATGACTGATGATGCCCCACAGAAGGAGCGAAACATGTCTCAATGATTTTTAACAATGTTTAACTAATACGTTAACATCTTGTACTGTATTGAATAGGTTGAGTTAAAATAAATTTCTTATATTATTATGAATTAAAAAGGAGGTTTCCAGCGGCAAAGCTTTGTCTCAGTGGCGTTTTATATCGGCATGATGTTGATTATCGCTATATAGATGCTTAAACTCCACTCTTGAGTGGTTATGCCGTAATGGAGATGTCCTTTTTGTCAATGGTAATAGTTGGCTTAGAGGTAGTGATTTTAGAAAAGATGGACTACACCTTAATAGAAAAGGAACCCTTAAATTTGGTAAACTTCTCAATAGAATATCTAGTAGAATGCTCTCGGGAAACTAATTAAGAAAATGAGGGGGGTATGCTAATCATAATGGCAAAAACTTAAGTGATACAGAAAATGATCTAGAAAGTATAACTTATATCAGGAATACAATACACAATGTAGATGGGGAGTCATTTCACAAAGATCAGATACACTATACTAAGAAAGCACCAAAGACATCAATAAAAAGGTTAGTTGAACACTTTAGAGGATACTATCAAAATGTAAATGGACTTCGAAGCAAACTAACTGAACTTAAAATTTCTTCATGTTTAGCTGATTATGACTTCATGGTAATTAACTGAAACAAACTTAAATGATAAAATTAGTGATGTGGAACTCGGACTCGAAACTTATTCAGTTTTCAGATGTGATAGGTCTTCTTTAACGAGTATGAAGGCATCCCATGATCTGTATTAGCAAGAGGTTTAAACCTACTCTGATAAAGTGCATTAACACAGTTGAACAGTTGTTTGTGTCCCTAACTTTTAACACCACAAAATTAATCATTGGTGCTATATATATTCCACCCAAGTCTCCTGTCCAAAAATATTTTGAACATTACAGTGCTGTTGAAAAAATTATGTCAAATCTTGACAACCATTTATTGCTCATTGTTGGTGACTACAATCTACCACATCTTAATTGGATAGTAAATGAAGAAACATCTTCTGGCCTTATGTCAGTAGGTAACCACACTATGCAGTCCAGTTTAGTTATAGACACTTTTTCTTATCTCTGTTTAAATCAGTTTAATGCTATCCCAAATTTTCTGAATCACTTTCTTGATTTGGTTTTCAGTAACTCCAGTTCCATTGAAGTAAAATCTAGTAATGAAAGCATTGTCCCCCTCGATAGACACCACCCAGCATTAGAGATTTCTTTACCTATAAATGAGCTATACAATTCCTTGCCTGCTGATAGTTTTTATTTTGACTTTTTAAATGGTGACTATACTGGACTAAATTATTATCTGTCACAGTTCAGCTGGAAGGTGATGTTTCGAAATGTATCAATTGATAAAGCAGTAGAAACCTTCTATTCAGTACTACATTAACCTTCTATTCAGTACTACACTGAGGCATGGAACTTTACATCCCTATACAGAATTTTAAGACTTCCAAATTCTCAAAGTGGTTTAATCATAAATTAAGTCCCTGATTATTGAAAAGAAGAAAGCACACAAGCGATACAAAATATGAGGTCTCAATAGTGATTATCAGCATTTCTCGAAATTAAGAAATGAATGCAAGTCTGAATCTAAATCTTGCTATACAATGTATGTCTCCAACTGTCAATGAAGTATTACTTCCAATCCACAGAAATTCTGGCAATATCTAAGTTCTAAAACGTCATGTAATAACATTCCTTCAACAATGCACCTTAATGAAGTTACAGCAGATACTGGAGAAAATATTGTCAATCTTTTTGCTAACCACTTTTCATCTGTTTATTCTTCTTATCAGAATAGTAGTAGTATGTCATATGATTATCCTATCTCTGCCAATCTATCAGCTATAAACATTAGTAAGGCAGAAATTTACAACAAACTGATCTCTGGAATTAAAGAAAACTGTAGGACCTGATGGTGTTTCAACTTAACTGCTCAAGTACTGCTCATTTATTTTATGTGAAGCACTCTTATCTGTTCAACTTATCATTAAACGAAGGCGTTTTTCCAGTGGAATGGAAGAAAGAATTTGTTAGTCCAGTTTTCAAAAATGGTGATAAAACTGACATAAAACAATATAGACCAGTTATAATTTCTTCTCATATTTCCAAAATTTTTGACTCAATTCTTGACAAAATCACACCTTTCATCATCATTGATGAGCAACATGGATTCTTTTCAGGACGATCAACCTGTAGCAATCTTCTTTTATTCTATCAGTTCCTCTTGGATGCAATAGAGAACCACTCCCAGGTGGACTGCATTTATACAGACTTCTCAAAAGCTTTTGACACTGTTGACCACGATATCTTGCTGCAAAAACTAACAGGCTACGGAATTAATGGGCCTTTCCTCTCATGGTTTGAATCGTATCTTAAAAATCGCCTGCAGATTGTTAAAATAAGGTATCAGTTTTCTGCGCCTATTATTGTTACCAGTGGAGTTCCTCAAGGGTCTCACCTTGCGCCCTTACGTTTTACTCTCTACATAAATGACATTAAAAATATACTTAAGAATTCTGAATTGGTTTTGTTTGCCGACGACGCAAAAATTTTTATGCAAATTAATTGTCCACTTGATTGTTTAAAACTTCAAGAAGATTTACATCATCTGGAAATGTACTGTATTCAAAATGGGTTGAAACTTAATCTTGAGAAATGTGAAATAATATTGTTTTTTAAAAACAAGAAGAAAATATCATTTCAGTACAAATTTAGTAATAACATTCTAACTCCTGTTTCACAAGTTAATGACCTTGGTGTCTTGTTCAGTTATAACCTATCGTTTAATGAACATATTGAAAATATTTGTAAGAAAGCATTTCAAAGATTGGGTTGCATTACTAGATATTCTAGAGAATTTTCAAACTTAGCTACCTATCGATTGCTGTATGTGTCTATGGTAAGCCCTATACTAGAATACTGTACACCTGTTTGGAACCCTTCTCATCAGACCTCTATCCATAGATTAGATACAGTACAACATAAATTTCTTTGTTTATATTCATTTAGAGCAGGATTCTCATATGATAATGTTGATTATACATCCCTACAACAGTCCTTAAATCTGCATAGCCTGTCACAACGCCGTGCATTATTGGATACACTCTTCATTTTTAAATTGCGTCATTCCTTGGTGAATTGTCCACAACTCCTTGCAAAAATTAACGTACATGTACCAGACAGACGCACAAGGTTCAAGAATACATTGTCTACAAATCGGCATTGTTCCGGCCTAGCTATGGCTAGACCACCTAGTTGCTCGCTACCACTTCCTAGGACAGATAGCAGCACTCTTCAGCACCCAGCCGGAAGTGGTGTGGATGGAAGGGGATGAGAGACTGTTATGCTTGGGTGCCTCGTGCGAGAGGAGATGAGAACATGTGACTGACTGTTTTCGAGGGCATCTGCCCATCAATACTCAGTATTATGTATTTATAATGTGTTATATAAGTGTCTTAAATGTAATAAATGTAATTATTTAATGAAGTGAGTGAGTTACGTTCAAAACATGGTCCAATTACCGGGCCGGATTATCTACACCACGAGGACCTCATGAAAGCAGCGTGGCGTGTAGAATGGACGACTAGTTTCAACAGTCACGTGGAAATACTTGGAAGTTTACTAATGACATCATCTGGCAGTCCCAGGTTCGATGTTCTAGCACCAGAGGTAAACTAAACTGAGAAGGCAGGTCAGTACTATTCATTTAAGGCTCTCCTTTTCTCCTTGTTATTGTCTTACCCCCTCCATCATGGAATCTTCAACAAGGCAAAAGCTTCTTAAGCAGAGGTCGCGAT
Source organism: Anabrus simplex (assembly GCF_040414725.1). Classification (NCBI taxonomy): domain Eukaryota; kingdom Metazoa; phylum Arthropoda; class Insecta; order Orthoptera; family Tettigoniidae; genus Anabrus; species Anabrus simplex. The sequence continues at coordinate 256,810,328 of NC_090266.1, forward strand.
TTAAAGCGCAACTTACCCGCTCGGAAACATTCGTTGAAAATTTCATCGCTCAACAGCATTCGAATTCGCATGAAATTAAACTGCGATACGAAGACATGAGTGCATTAATGTCGAAGTTTGATGACGTGCAGTCAGAATTAGAATTAGGAGACGCTGAAAACGAGCAAGCTCATGATCAGGCGCGTGCCGAATTCGAAACCAAATACTACAAGGTAAAGGGCGAAATGAGTAAAATAATAGCGAACCTTGAAGAGTCATCACGCGACACGGTAGATTCAGGAAGAACTCAGGTCAGCAGTGTCGCGAGTTTAAAGTTACCGGCTATTAACATTCCACATTTCGATGGAAAATACGAAAACTGGCTCTCATTCGCAGACAGTTTTCAAGTTATGATTCATAACAACAATAATCTGCCAAGTGTCCAGAAATTTCACTACTTAGCATCTGTTCTCAAGGGCCCAGCCAGCCAATTAATTCAAAATTTACCCATCACAGAGGCAAATTATGAGGTAGCGTGGAAAATGTTGAAGGACAGATTTGAGAACAAGAAACTAATAGCAGCTACTCATGTTAAGGCACTCTTAACTTTAAAATCAGTCTCCAGTGAAACAGCCACAGAACTGTTAAGGTACTCTAACACTTTTAATAGTCATTTGAATGCACTCAAGGCCCTAGAACTTAACATTCCATTGCATGAAGTTATTTTGACTCAACTGTATGCTCAAGGACTTGATGCTTGTACTAGACGAGACTGGGAATTATCACAAGCAGACACTCAGGTTCCATCACTTGATGACTTGCTGTCATTTGTTGAGCATAAACGGCAAGCTCTGGAGAACTTCCCTAGCTCACAGCACACTGCACCATCGCACAGACAACAATCTGACAGAAATAAGCCTAAACCTCTAGGGGATACTCAACCACGTTACACTTACACCACTACCAGTCTCATAAAGTGTCCCTGCTGTCATGGTAATCACCCGATATTTAAATGTGAAGAGTTTGCAGCTCTCAGTGTGGAAGATAGACAAAGAAGGGTTAAGGAAATGGACTTATGTTTTAACTGTTTGCGTACACAGCATTCTGCCAAACAGTGCAAATCACGTGGCTGTAAAGTACGTAGTAGGAAGCATCACAACTCATTACATAATCCATCAGGTAGAGAGGGAGGTACAGCCCATCAAACTGCATCCAACTCCTCTCACACATACTGCAATACAAAAGACCCTGTAGGGGTTCTGCTGTCCACTTCCACGGTCAAGGTACTAGATTGTAGGGGGCAAATGCAGGTCTGCCGGGCACTTCTTGACAGTGGCAGCCAGGTTAATCTTTGCACTGAAAGTCTAGCACAGTGATTAGGACTTAAGAAAATGAAGAATCCCATACTAATCAGCGGCATAAATGATTCCATTTCTCAATCAAGGTACAGTGTTCAGTTAGAATTGCAATCCACTGTAAGTAACTTCACTGTGAGTATGACTTGCTCTGTCTTTCCACGTATCACAGGTAACATGCCCAGTAGTTACATTCAGCATGAGCATTGGAACTTGCCCACTGATTTGAAGCTCGCTGACCCCAAGTTCTTCCAGCCAGGTGACAATGAATTGTTAATAGGCGCAGAACATTTCTTTTCATTACTGAAACCTCGGCGCAGAACTCGCTCACCAGATTATCCTATCCTTCAAGACACTGAACTAGGATGGATTATTGCTGGACACTACCATCGTAGGGAAGAGAAAAATCCTACTCTAACTACATGTTTCTTGAAGTCAGAGGACAGGTTAGACACCCAACTACAACGGTTCTGGGAAATAGAAGAGCTTACGTCACGAGTCATGACAAGAGAAGAGAGAGCCACAGAATAACATTTTACAGAGAATACTACTAGGGATGCTACAGGTAGATTCATAGTTCGCTTACCCCTCAAGCAGAAGCCTGAGGTTCTGGGAAACTCCTTCAATCATGCCATGTCAAGACTAACTCAATTAGAACGGCGTTTCAGCAGGCAGCCCTCACTTAAGCACGAGTACTCTAACTTTCTTCACGAGTATGAGGCGATGGGGCATATGGTTAAGGTGGATACATCTACTCAGTCAGGGAATGAAGATGGAAGCTATTATCTACCCCATCATCCAGTTTTTAAGCTTAGTAGCTCGACTCCAAAACTAGGGTAGTATTTGATGCATCTTCTAAAACTTCTAACATTTCATTGAATGACATATTAACGGTTGGAACGACAATACAACAGGATCTTTACTCTATCATTCTAAGATTCAGAATGCATACCTTTGCCTTCACCGCAGATATTGCTAAAATGTATCGGCAAGTCATGGTTCATGCAGATGATCGGAAACTTCAGCGGATTATCTGGAGGGAATCACCTAGGGACCCACCCTCTCACTATGAACTGACAACTGTAACATATGGTACAGCATCAGCACCCTTCCTAGCTACCAGATGCCTGCAGCAACTTGCTGAAGATGAAGAATCGAGGTTCCCCAGAGCAGCACAAGTTGTTCGCAGAGATTTTTATGTTGATGATTTATTAAGCGGCTGTGACGATATCCAGGATGCTCTTCAGTTGCAGTCTGAAATTATTAATTTACTAGAGAGTGGAGGATTTCACCTCAGAAAATGGTGTTCAAACCACCCAGCATTACTAGAAGCAGTTTCAGAAGAGGACAGGGAAACCCAGCTGCCTTTAAGTCTTGATGAAGGCACTAGCGTGAAATCTTTAGGCCTATTATGGCATCCAGTTACTGATCATTTTCTCATTTGTGGCAATTTGTATTCAGACAGTCCCTATCATGCTGACTCTCATGTAACTAAACGAAAGGTCTTATCTGTTATTGCATCAATATTTGATCCACTTGGGTTGGTCAGCCCTTTGGTAATTTCTTACAAGGTTTTTATGCAGAAACTTTGGCTAGTCAATCTGAACTGGGATGACAGACTACCATCTCAACTAGTCAGAGAATGGGAAGAACTTCACTTTAAGCCACAGGCAGTAAGAGAATTTTATATTGAGCGGTTAGTCACATGTAAGGGACCCCCTGTTGATATACAAATTCATGGTTTTTCTGATGCTTCAGAAGAAGCTTATGGAGCTTGTCTTTATGTACGGTCTGTCGACAAAGGGGGACAGACCTGTGTCAGATTATTATGTTCTAAATCCAGAGTAGCACCGGTGAAGAAACTGACACTACCAAGACTTGAACTGTGTGGAGCGCTACTACTTGCCCGACTACTCCACAAGACCCTTCCAGCTTTGTCTCTGCCAGTCAGCAAGCTGTACCTATGGACGGACTCCACCATTGTCTTAGCCTGGATCGCATCTCCTGCTACTCGCTGGAAAACATTTGTGGCCAACCGAGTCTCTTCAATTCAAGAATACACTCACAAGGCTGAATGGAGACATGTTCCTACCAGTTGTAATCCAGCAGATTTAATATCCAGAGGTGTTGCTCCAGAACAACTACGATGTATGAACCTGTGGTGGCACGGACCATCCTGGTTAACTGAGCCCACTGAATCATGGCCAGACACAAGCTCAGCCCATGCAGAAGAGGAACTACCTGAGTCACGAAGCACACTTCCTGTAGTTATGTTGATAGGTACAAACTGGGATGAACTTATGCTGAAGTACTCGTCACTGTCCCGACTGACTCGAGTTACTGCATATTGTTGGCGATTTATTCACAATAGTGCCAATCCTCAAGACAAGAGGTTAGGGATATTAAGTACACAAGAGCTGCAGATGGCCTTGAACTCCTGTATCAAAATTGCACAACAAGTGTGTTACGCTCAAGAGATAGCCAGTCTCAACTCCAAGTGTTGCATTTCAAGGAAGAGTAAAATTGCTGATTTACATCCTTTCTTAGATGATAAGGGAATGTTAAGGGTAGGAGGAAGACTAGTAAATTCAAAACTACCTTATGACACTAAGCACCAGCTTATCCTTCCTCCCCAGCATGCTCTCACAAACCTTGTTGTGATGGCAGAACACATTAGGCTTTTACATGCAGGTGCTCAATTAGTAATTGCATCATTAAGAGAAAGATTCTGGATTCCCACGGCTAGGGCAGTTGTTCGAAGAGTTATCCACAAGTGCCTGACCTGTTTTAGATTCAAGGCGTCAACAGCTGAACAGCTGATGGGACAGCTCCCTGTTACCAGAGTGCAACAGAGTCGCCCATTTCTTAATGTAGGAACTGATTATGCTGGTCCTTTCTTCGTCAAGAGGGGAAATGTGAGAAGCAAACAGACAACGAAGAGCTACATTGCATTGTTCATCTGCCTGGCTACCAAGGCTCTTCACCTGGAGGTGGTGAGTGACCTCTCTACTGATGCCTTTATGGCAGCCCTGAGGAGATTCATAGCTCGACGTGGGAAATGCTCCATCATCTATAGTGATAATGGGACTAACTTCATTGGTGCCAATAGAAGAATGCAGGATCTCCAAAAACTATTCCTTTCAACCAGCTTTTGTGAAGAGATAAGGAATTCATTAGCGATGGAAGGCATCACGTGGCACTTTATACCTCCCAGTTCTCCACACTTTGGCGGACTGTGGGAAGCAGCTGTCAAGTCCATGAAGTACCACTTGAGAAGAGTTGCGGGTAATGCGCTATTGACATTTGAGGAGCTATGTATCCTTACTGCACAGATAGAAGCCTGTCTTAATTCTCGCCCCCTATCTGCCTTATCTAATGACGCCAGTGACCTTAATTATTTATCACCTGCTCATTTCCTAATTGGTGCCCCCCTTACAACCATCCCTGAGCCTGACATTACTGACCTGCCCATCAACAGATTGTATCGATGGCAGCGTATCCAGTCAATGCAGCAGCAGTTGTGGAAGAGGTGGTCTGCCGATTACCTGAACACACTGCAGCAGAGGAAAAAATGGACCTGTCCCAAGGAGAACCTAGCTACTGGTACAGTTGTTCTTCTGAAGGAGGACAATCTTCCTCCTCTCTGTTGGAAGTTGGCTGTGGTGGAGACTGTTCACCCTGGGAAGGATGGACTTGCAAGAGTGGCTACCATCAGAACAACCAGTGGTCTTTTTGAACGATCTGTTAACAAGTTAATTCCATTACCTATTGAGAACTAAACAGGATCGTTGTGGCTAAAATATAATGTGTTTCATGTGAATATTTTTTCTTGTTCATTTCAGAGTGTAATTATGGTGTTGTGTGTGCGTGATTTGAACTGAGAACTTATAGTGTGCTTAATTCATATTGCATAATAATGGATGAGGACACAGTCAACCTACTTAGTACCTTCTGTTAACAGTGTGTAAATATTTTGTTGCTTGTGTTTCTGTTTTGCCTATGTTTATATGTATATTTTGTTGAATGATCAACTCATTTTGGTTACTGTACATGAACTCTGTATGTCAGTGCCTGTGTGATATTTGAACTGAGCTCTCATGAGGGCATATCAGGCAATTTAATTCGGTTGAATCATGGTGATTCAACGGTGGGGAGCATGTTCCGGCCTAGCTATGGCTAGACCACCTAGTTGCTCGCTACCACTTCCTAGGACAGATAGCAGCACCCTTCAGCACCCAGCCGGAAGTGGTGTGGATGGAAGGGGATGAGAGACTGTTATGCTTGGGTGCCTCGTGCGAGAGGAGATGAGAACATGTGACTGACTGTTATCGAGGGCATCTGCCCATCAATACTCAGTATTATGTATTTATAATGTGTTATATAAGTGTCTTAAATGTAATAAATGTTATTATTTAATCAAGTGAGTGAGTTACGTTCAAAACAGGCATAGAACTAACTACGCATTCAATGGGCCAATTGAACGAATGTCAAGATCTCTAAACAAAGTGGATATTGATATATTTAACTGCTCATTGTCAAAATTTAGAAATCACTTACATAATCTCTAGAATTGACTATTACTTTCCTGTGATTACTTGTAATATAACCTGTGTATATATCTGTACATATTTTTCTACTTATACTCCAATGAACTTTCTTTTTCGTGTGTTTTGTTTTGTTTATTCTTCTCTACTGTTATGTAAAATGGTATTACCGTTAATAAAGTATTATTATTATTATTATTATTATTATTATTATTATTATTATTATTATTATTAACTTACAAATCACTTACATAATCTCCAGAATGCAAGTTTTTTAATGTATTGTATTTCGCAGCAGATTTTATAACAATTTTTAACCAGGTACCTGGTAGGATTTGAGGTATTGATACGATTGATGATGCCCCACAGGAAAGGGCAAAACATGTCACAACTCTCATTTTAATAATATTTTAACTCAAATGTCAACATTTTGAATTTGATTGAACAGGTGGAAGTGAAAGAAATTTCTTACATTTATTATAACACTGGCAATGCCGACAATTGGCAAAATAGTGTGGCTCGTATAATCAATTTGTACGCACTGAACAATATTGTTATTACAAGTAACAAGTAAACAGGCGCTGCCAGAACAGACAGGTCCACCTAGTATGAATTGAACAAATAATTTTAAGATCCCTCCCAAAGGCCAAGCAACACATCAACGGGAATGATATTCACACAAGACTGTATTGAGTGTCTAGGATGTTCCTTCTCAATTAAGCAGCAGCCTAAAACCAAAAAAAAGCCTAAGATTGTACTTTAAACAATTCCTTGTCGTTACATAAGACCCAAAGTCAAGATGCTTACAGTTTCATTCACAACAACGATCTTCACCAGTCTATATACAACAATTGGTTTTAAATCTCCACTTGTGTTTGACAACACATTTCAACATTAGTTACGTCAAGAACATGAAAATGATATATGTGGGCCAAATAAGCCCCCATATCAATATCCTATTTTCCCAAGACTTATGTTAGAGGAAGAAGATCAATTTTAGTTTTGGACATATTTTTAAGTTAGATAGAATAGGACCGACAAGTTTTAATTGTGTTAAAATACCATTAATTCAGATTACTCAGTTATGTACTGTTCACATTTTTAAAATTATTATCCTGGCATGTTAGTCTTAAGAGATTGTTAACGTTCATATATTATACTATATATGGTTTAAAAGGTCCCAAATTTTGACCTAAAGGTTGTCTACAGGCTGAAGATGCCCAAATAATGGGTGAAACATGTACCTGATAAGTCTACATAAATTCTTGTAGATTCAAACCACATTAAACGTGGAAAGTATTGAATAGTTGGTTTTATTAAATTATCCTTAAGATTTTATGCCCAATATTGTTATTGTCGATAAAACTGCATCTTTTTTTTAAATGCCGAGCCCAAACGGACTTCAGGCTTTAAACAAGAGAAGTGCCAGCTAGGAAATCGTACAAGGGTGGGGGTCACTGTACTGTGTTGAAACTTGTAATGCACACGGAAGCTAGACACTTCCTCCCCTTGTCATAGGAAAGTCTGATATGCCACGATGTTTTAAGGGTGTCGGGCACTTTCTGTGCAAGTAGGTACAAGGCATCTAAAAAATGCAAACAGTAAAGTAATAAAAAAAAAGCATTTGCACAGAAGAGCCAGCAATATTTGTCCTCGTCTTTGAATCGTGTGGATTTTTTTTCGCTGCGGAGGTTACGTTTGCCAGTGATGTATCCAAGTGCATAATATTTGAATAGGACTAATGTCAATGCACTTTGTTGGATACTTTTCGGAAATGGTTTTCTCCATGGCACTTGAAAGGTTTAAAGTGTGAATCAAAGAGATTGCATGCATTAATGGGTCTTAGAATACTCTGCGACATGGCAAGGGCTCGCATTTCTGGATTTCGAGAGAGGTGCCATGGCGGGAAATCGAAGAATGTTGTAATGCAGACGGAAGCGAGAGACTTTCTCCCCTCATCATAGAAAAGTTTGATAAGCCACGACGTTTTAAGGGCATAGGGTACTTTCCGTACAAGTACAGGGCATCTAAAATGCATACAGTACAGTAGTCCAATGAATAGAGTACGTGTACAGAGGAGCCAGCATAGATTTATCCTCGTATGAAACATTCTTTTTTATTTTTTTCATTGTGTGAGGTTATGTTTGTCAGTAAGTTAACAAAGTGCATTATTTGAATACTGTAAAATGCACTTTGTTGGATACATTTTGGAAATAGATTTTTGCCATGGCATTTGAAAGATTTAAACTGTGAATCAAGGTTAATTGCATTCCGTAATGAGTCTTAGAATATTTTGTGATGTGGCAAGGGTTAGCATTTCTGAATTAGGAGTTGGCAGTTAATTCAATATCATGTAATTCTAAGTCCGACTTTTGCGTCCCAGCGACTTCGAATAAATGAGGTTTTACTGTAATAGCAAATAGTAGAGAAAATGTTGAAGTTGGAATATGATGAAGTGGTAAATTTCGATGCATGGTGGCCATTGCTGTTCAATGAGACTGTCATATCTATGGAAGGTATGAAACTACCGAACAGCAACCAGACTGGAGTGATTCAAGCATCAGTCTACATAGACTCCCAAGTCATGCATACATTGTAACTGGGAAAACCAAAATTTTTAATCAGCCCTACAGTGCCTTGAGAGGTCATGTAAGGACATTGGAAAAATAATACAGTATGTTCAACATTAGGGACTATTTCTACCAGGATATTTTTAACTGGCAAACTACGGCAAATGAAAGGGAATCCTTGTGATGTTTCAGATCATGTGTGGTATTGTAAATTATATTTGTAATGGACTTACATGTGGCTTTTTAAAACACATTTTAATAAAACTATTAATGTGAAACATTCATTATAGATGAATATTAACCTGACCACAGAGCTGAAAAGCATTAAAGTCAAATACTTTTCATTGTTACTTTAAAATTGACCTTCCACTAATGCAAATGTAGCGAGAGTATCTGGTTTACAATATATAATATCAACATTGAGCGTTTCTTACATTCTACCCGAGTAATTAAATTTTTTCTCTCTCTCCTGAAAAGTAGTGAAAACTGACTTAATGCCTTTCAGCTTCGACCGATTCAATTTTATTATGTACACCCTTTGTCAAGAAAAGTTCCGGGACAGGTGTTGTATTTCTGAGGTTGCAATGAGAACAAAGGAACAAATATTGGTTTTATATCACATGGTATGTGTACGTTCCGAGATGGCTGTGGCCATGTTTCTATGCACACGCACTAGGTGGCAGGACTGTGCTTAGCAACACACTGTTTGGATTAGCGACGGTGACACAATGGATGCCGACTGTGAACAAAGAGTGAACATTAAGTTTTTCATTAAGCTCGGGAAAACCCCTAGTGAAACATGGACAATGATTACACAAGCATATGGAGGCGATGCATTGTCAAGAAGTTGTGTGTTCAAGTGGCACAAAAGGTTTCAGGAAGGCAGAGATTCAGAGCAAGACTATCCCAGAACTGGCCGCCCGTCTACAGCACATTCCGATGTAAGTGTGGAGTGTGTAAGGCAGTTATTGCAAGATCATCATGTAACTGTGCGTGCGATATCAGAAGAGCTTAATTTGAATCATGACGTGTGTCGTAAGATTTTACACGACGATTTAGGTAAACTGTAACTGAACTCAAAACTCATTCTGCACACACCAACAGACAGCCAGAAAGAGGAAAGACAAAGGATTTCTGTGGAACTACTGGATAGAGCCAGAAGTGATCCCACTTTTCCAACAAAGATTATTGCTTGGGATGAAAGTTGGTGTTACCACTATGACCTCCTTCACAAAGCGTCAAAGTGCAGAATGGCAGAGCCCTGGATCACCAGCCTCGAAAAGAGCCAAACATCAACCTTTGAGAACAAAGACAATGTTGATTGCATTCTTTGACAGTAAAGGGTTAGTTCACCACGAGTACGTTCCACCAGGTGAAACAGTGAACCGAACTCTTTACATCGAAGTCTTCAAACGTTTGCGACAAGTAATTCGACGTCGCCACCCTGATTTGTGGCAGTCGCAATGCAATACAACGCAATACCTTACACTGCTTTATCTGTTACCGAGTATCTGGCCGGACATTCTGTCACTGTCGTCGCACATCCACCATATTCACCCGACCTCTTGTTTTGCAAATTATTCTTGTTTCCGTGGTGAAATTGCGACTAAAAGGAAAGCTTCATAAAGATATTGCAGACATCCAATGGGCTGTGACACATGAGCTTACAAGCATCGTAGTTGACAATTTCCCTGCTTGCTTCCAAGACCTCCAGAAACGATGGTAATTATGTATAGATAGCCAAGGGGTTACTTCAACAGGAGCTAAGATCATTACTTGGTAAGTACAATGTTTATTTTTTACGATCTCAGTCCTGAAACTTTTCTGACATAGGTTGTATGTATATCTCAGGTAAATATACGTTGTATTGAAAGGTGGACCTATTTTTTTTTAAATTCTCTCCACTGAAGTCAGATAACGATCAATACGGACCATAAACATGAAGTTGAAATGGCGTATGGCTTTTAGTGCTGGGAGTGTCCGAGGACAAGTTTGGCTCGCCAGGTGCAGGTCTTTTGATTTGACGACGGTAGGCGACCTGCGCGTCATGAGGATGAAATGATGATGAAGATGACACATACACCCAGCCCCATGCCAGCGGAATTAACTAATTATGGTTAAAATTCCCGACCCTGCTGGGAATCGAACCCGGGACCACTGTCACCAAAGGGCAGTACGCTAACCATTACGAGTAAACAGAAAGCTCGTAGCCTTGCTGACTTGGCTATCCTTTCCACTCTACCTCAAAGTAGTGGCTGCAAGTGTGATGCATAACAGCAGCAAGTTACAAGTGAGTCAAAGTTGATGTCTATCCGGCTACGGATTCATAGGGGTTGTCTCATCCCGTTTCCAGTTCACAATCACATCCCCGTCAGTAATCTTGCATAATTTCAGAAGAGCAGAAATGGCTGACTGCTTACTGATGTGGAAATCGATAACCATTAGAAGTTCAAAGTCACTAAACTTCTTTGCTCTACTCATTCTGCGGGTATCTCGTAGCACAGAATAATATCAATCTCTCAGCCAGCTTTTATAGAAGCAGCAACAGCAGCAGTCATGTGACATCAAGGCTCTAGTTTATGTGTACAAAGGGGAAACCGCATACATTTGATCACATTTTTGATAACATATTAAAGTACAAGGATTTATCATACAAAGCAGTCATGATAATTGCAGCACACTTACGATACAGTGATACAAAAACTTTGTTGAAGTATTCCAATTCAAGAAGGGATCCTTTAATGAAATGTACCTATAACGCTAAAAATGTATCCAACACCAAACCAAATTTTCAGAAAACTTTATTGCTCTTTCCTATTCAGAATTTCATTGAACACTGAAGCGTATCATTTGCTGACTATTAATCTATGACTGGATGTCTTATTTAGAATACCATAGTGCAACTTGATTTAGAGGGCTACCTACCAGAAGCAAAAACAGCAGAAACATTTCTTCCTTTTCTTAAACTTCTTGTATGCATATGTATACTCATTTTAATTACAGTAGTGCTCAAAAGTGTTTTCACAAAGCCATTTTTATACAAGGTTTTAGTCTGAGTATTGTTTGGACTTCTGTTAGGTACACTATAAAAAGCATAGGATGTAGCTTACACTGCCAACAAACGAGAAGCTCCACGATAGTCTGTTGAACATTAAATAATACATTACATACATAAAAACTCAAAAGTGTTTTTACAGTTAAGTTGTTCAGCAAAACCAACAAACAAGTACATTTTTTCCCCTACAACATCTAATATTTCATACCATAGCCCTTTGCATCTACCATGGCTGCACATCTCACAGGCGTGGACTGAATAAGGCGTGGTATATTATCCTTAGGAATATTGTCTCATTCACATCGCAAAGTGTTCAATAAATCTTATCTGTTAGTGCATACCCTTCTTCTAATACGTTTGTCAAGTAGGTTCCACACATGTTATATCATGTTCAAATCCTGACTTTTACTTGGTCATTATAACACATCAATTTCTTTCTGCTGAGGATACTCTTGTACACAAGTAGAATGATGTTTAGGATCATGCTGAAAAGGCCACTGACGTGACGTGTCGTCTAGCATATGGTAACATATTATTGTAAGTGATAAATATCATTATGGTTCCGTATTGATGATTACTATACTTGTAGAAAAACACTATAATATTAGATAAGATTATAAGGAGACAAGCTGTAGCAGATCTTTGGATGTCAGCTCAACAGATACTGCTGATGTGAGGCAAAACTATGGAGTGAATATCCAGGTTTCCACTGTAAAACGTCAACTGAAAAACGAGTATTTGAGTGCTCACCAACCATGCAAGAAGCCTTTCATTAATTCATCTAACAGAAGGAAGGCACTTGCTTTTGCAAAAGAACATCTCAGCTGACCATTTCATTACCAGTCTAAGATAGAGTGATGAAGGTAAGTTTAATTTGATATCTTCAGGTGGAATTTGATACATTAGTCACCCTACAGGTGAAGGATTCAATCTGTGCTACCAGGTTCCTTCTGTAAAACAGAGAGCTGCTTCCCTAAAGGTGGTTTGTGCATGTAGAGGGTATCATGAATGGTCCTAGCTATAGGCACATTTTGGACAATAACATGTTTGTAGGATGTTAATTTATTGTTTAACCACCTATTCAATACATTATAGTCTTATACAATTAGGATTTGATCCTTATTACCTTATGAAATGTGAGACATGTTTTGCCTTTCATTGCCTTTCATTGAAGTCATAGTACCTTCTCAAGGTTAAATCAGGCACCTGATTTATAATTAAAATATAATTATTAAGATTTAATATTAACATACTTAAAATAGGAGCAGTCTATTCCTTTAGACCTTTAGGGCTACTGAAGTTTGGATTCAAACCTACAGTATCCTGGATGCAAGTTCACAGCTATGTGGCCCGAACTGCACAGCAAGGTTACTCGATCACAAGTGTACTCAAATATACCTGATAAATCTTTTGATTTCCCCACTATAACAATTTGCTACTAAGAAAAATTAATTACACATTTGCTATGCATTGTAGGTATAGTAGTAGCCCAACTTACCTAGGTGTCCTAACAATAGGGCAGACTGAGGAAGATTCTTCATATATAATTGCCTCCAAATGCTGTAACTTCGTGGATCTTTATTCAGGCATGTCATCAAACAAGTTAAGAGCTGAAACAAAATGAAAAGGCAGGGTCACTTTTAACTTGATACCAGGGAAAGAACATACTTGATATTAGGAAGGAGTATATTCTAACAAAATAAAATAACTATCTGCTTTCTGATTACACCGGCCTGCGAAGATTTTCTGGTAAAAGTAATTGTATGTGATATACATTACGTTTAGTGTCCTTATGTTAAAAATAATACCAGTTGTTTTGGATCACGTACAGATTTGTCACAAGTCCATCTCATGTTTATGTTAATGGAGCTTTGTTGTTGTAAATTAGGTTTGGATTGGTTGTATGGAATGCAGGAATGGACATGTCTGAGAGAAAATATTGAGGGGAGTAGGTAATCATACAGGAACACCGGAAGAACAATTAGAACAGTTGCAGTTCGCACATGCGCAATGTCAGACAAGGTGAAAACACCAAGATCATGTTTCTCTGTAGTCTGAGAGGAGAATCTGAGAATGGGTGTCACGCCTTTGTCTACTACAAGTTACAACGTGCACTTTAAGTCGACTGAGTGAATAAGCGAGTTAGTTTGTGTTAAAATGGCAAGTTCAGTGATGTTCGGAGCTGAAAATGTGTGAACAATCCTAACTCTTTCTGTTATATATGTGGCCAGTATACAATTAAAGGCCAGAAGCAAAATATTCCACCATTTATAAAAAGCCTGTACTTGGCATATTTTAATATAAAGTTAGGTGATCAGGACAAGAATTTTGAACCCCATATTGTTGCCGTCAATCCCATTCGGAATCCCAATGGCTTGGCGGGAACAAAGAAATCATTTTGACAAATATTTTTGTGTATGTAAAGTGTCAGGGTTCAATACGAAAAACAAAAAGCACGTTGTGTATCCCTGCCTTCCATCTGCCATAACCCCCGTACCACATGGACCCAATATTCCTGTCCCAAAACTACCAATACAATTACCAGAGAGTGTGTCTTCATCATCTTCAAGTGGTGGTGGTGATGATGATGATGATGATGATGATGATAACCTTTGTACCGGATGTTGATATGATAAAACTCCACATCTTTATAATCAGTGTGACTTAAATGATTTTGTGCATAACCTAGGCCTCACTAAGGAAAAGGGTGAACTTTTAGGATCAAGATTAAAAGAGAGAAATGTTTTACTTTCTGGGACAAATTCATATTGTTACAGAAATCAGGAGGAAGAATTCTGGCAGTTTTTTTGCTCACAAAGACAAACTTGTATTTTGCTGTGATATCCCTGGCTTGATTCGTTGTTTTGGAACTATTTAACAAGCAAAGGACTGGCATCTATTTATTGATACCAGTAAAAGAACTCTCAAAGGTGTTCTTCTGCACAATGGAAATAAACTTGCTTCAGTGCCAGTTGCCCATTCAACATCTCTTCCTGAAAACTATCACAATTTATCTATGGTGTTGCAGAAACTGAACTACAATGAACACAGATGGTTACTGTGCTGTGATTTAAAAGTGCGCAGTATCATATCAGGGAAGCAAGGAGCAAATAAAAAGTTCCCCTGTTTTCTATGCGAGTGGGAGACTCGGGACAGGGATCATCACTGGTTAGTGTCCGAGTGGCCCAAAAGGAAACAGTTTGTGTCTGGAGAAAAAAACATTGTAAATCATCTATTAATTGATCCTCAAAGTGTGTTATTGCCCCCTTTACATAATAAATTGGGAATTATGAAGCAGTACATGAAGAGTTTGGATAGAGGCAGTCCCTGCTTTCGGTACCTCTGCCAGAAATTTCAAGGACTGTCGGATGCCAAAATTAAGGAAGGCGTTTTTGATGGCCCCCAAATTCGCAAGCTTATGAAGAATCCAACATTCAGTACGATGATAAACGAAACACAGCTTCAAGCATGGGAATCATTCAAGGAAGTTTGTAGCAAATTCCTGAGTAATGTTAAAGATGTCAACTACTAACAGATTGTGGAAACCATGCTGTACAACTTCCAAAAATTGGGTTGCTACACGAGCTTAAAATTAAATTTCCTGCACAGTCATCTGGATTATTTTCCTGCAAATTTAGGAGCATTCAGCAAGGAACACGGCGAGCGGTTCCATCAGGATCTAAAAGAAATGGAACGAAGGTATCAGGGGCGATGGGACGTCTCCATGATGTCAGATTACTGTTGGTGTCCAGTACGAGATAACACGACTGAGGAACACAAACGCAAATCAACACGGAGTTCATTCACATCAAAGTGCAGCAAACAATAGTGTTCTTGTAGCGAGATTCATACATTCTAGCAATGAACATGTTACTTTTTTGTATATTTGTTGTAATTTGATCATGTCCCATTAAAATTAAATATGTACTGAGCTCGATAGCTGCAGTCGCTTAAGTGCGGCCAGTATCCAGTAATCGGGAGATAGTGGGTTCGAGCCCCACTGTCGAGAGCCCTGAAGATGGTTTTTCGTGGTTTCCCATTTTTACACCAGGCAAATGCCGGAGCTGTACCTTAATTAACGCCACTGCTGCTTCCTTCCACTTCCTAGGACTTTCCTATCCCATCATCGCCATAAGACCTATCTGTGTCGGTGTGACGTAAAGCAAATAGCAAAAAAATATATATATATTCTATATTACGGAGTTTTTTTATTGAAATTACAATATGTCAAATTTGGATTTCAAATAGCAAAAAAACTGTATGTGATAGGCAAAAACGGTTTACATATTTGAAATCAGCACACCTAAATTAGGGTGGTGACATAGCTGAAGAAGTTTTTTAAGAGGGAAGGAGACCACAATGGGAGAAATATACTACCAGCCATCAACAAATCAACCTACCCAGATCTGGCCTCTATGGTTCTCTCATGCTCATCCTCCCATATCTTCAATTCACATTTGCAGACAATCGACAAGAAGCTGTTCCTCTACAATATATAGATTTTTACAATTTGCTTTATGTCTCAACGAAACAGATAGATCTTATGGCAACAATGGGATAGGAAAGGGCTAGGAGTGGGAAAGAAGCGGCTGTGGACTTAAGCTACAGCCCCAGCATTTTCCTTGTGTAAAAATGGGAAACCACGGAAAACCATCTTCAGGACTGCTGACAGTGGGGTTCAAACCCACTATCTCCCGAATGCAAGTTTACAGCAAGTCCATTCCTCCTAGATGACCTACCCTCCAACACTTGCCTCACAACACCACCACCGAAGCAGTTTATATGTACAGCTTCATCCCTAAGTTAGCTTTTAACTTCTCAATTTGATCATCCTCCTACCATTATTCCCACCTGTTTGTATCTGCAATCATTCTTGCTACTTTCATGACTATTACATACAATGTATGTATAAGGTAACTGGATTCCACCTAGCTTTCACTCCAGTACAGCAAAGTTGGCCTGAAAATAAACCAATGTAAAAATAATTTCATCCAGGAACTGACTTTTTTTCTTACAAAATACCATTGATCCCAACTGCAAGCTCACCACATTCGCTTTCTTGAGTCTTGAAATTTTGTTTCGTATACTTCTATACTTGAAATGATCCATCTGTTCTGGTTTTGTATTTCCTACCTTTCATTCAACTCTCTTAGGTTTTCTCCCAACTGGCATCAATTTAGAGTTGGAAATGCTAATTCTCATATCATAGCCACTGCACCGCCTTTCAAGCTCCAAGATACACACATCAAAAATTTTTTGGCAACAACTCAGAGTGTCATTTAACTGTTTTCTATCTTGGCCTGTCCTATGCAGACTTGAAGGACAACTCTTAGGATATTTGCAAACATATAACTGCACGGACCCCAACCCACAGGCAGAACGCCATGCTCAAATGGGAGACAGTATTTCAACTGAAGTAGCAATCATGTGGTAGCATTAGGTGTGTGTTCTAAGCAATGTAGTGAGTATCTAGGATGGCACAATGTGCAATGTCAAGGTGTGAACGTGTACGCATAGTCACATTATGTCAAGAAAAATGGTCAACACGGGCAGTTCCTCGATGCATGGGCCATAATAAGCGATGTGGTTTGAACAAGAGTGCTGCAAGGGAGCAATGCATCAAGATATTGGAGATTGGTTTTCCCAAATTCTCTTCATGTGTAATTGCTCGCATTCAGATTTGGCCTTTGCTCACTTGGTATCGCCCGGCTGTTCGCTCCCTAGTCAAAGATAACGTTAGCTTTCAAACTCTATAATACGTCGCTGTACCACAAAAACAGTCTTCTCTGAAACAGTGATGTGACCTATGCAGTGATGGGAAAAGAACAAAATAAAAGTAACTGGTCTCAATTACAGTTACCTGAGAAAAAATGCACTCAATTACAATTATCAATTACTTTTTCAAAAAGTAATCTGTAAAATTACAATTACCTCACAGAATGAAAGTCTTTAGGAAATCAATCACATTTTTTCACATGGGGATGGACTGATACCAATGTTTGCAAGGAAAAATACATTATCCCATTTTGTGTTATTCAGCATAGACATTAAGTGGCTATCATCACAAGGTGGGACTAATTTCAAAATTATTGCTTCCAAGCAAAATTTGCATGTCACATTTGGGTTTGCATTATTTTTATGACACTAATTCAAAATATATATTCAAATAGGGGAATGGAAATGTCTTAACCCCTTCACCGTCACATGTTTATTCCAGCTCCATTCTTGACCACGTTACCCCTGTCTGTGGGCATGGTAGAATAACATCTACGGTATCCCCTGCCTCTTGTTAGAGGCAACTGAAAGGGAGACCTAAGACTCAGAACTTGGGAGCATCGATTGGCGATCACGGTTCTGCTAGGCGAGTCAAGCAATGTTTCCACTTTTGTCAGTGTCCTCAGTCAATTATTGTTCTTCCTTAACCCCAATGGTATTAGGTTTTCAAGGCCTAGGGAGTCTTATTTTCATCACACCCTTCGTGGCGCTCTCTTCTTTTTTTGGCCAATACCTTCACTTTTTTTGAAGTGTCGGACTTCCTGCATTTTCCTTCTTATTAGTGTTAATAGAGAGTGGTTGCCCAGTTGTACTTCCTAGTTAAACAATAATAATCACCACCACCATCCTGGCCACCTAGTACACAATTATCTAAATCTCAACATGTAACCACGGCAACCTGCCAGTAAATGAACGAGTGCAAAATGTACGTAGGTGGTGTTTGAAAAGTTCTCGGAATGTACTAGAATTAAGTATCTTACCTCGGTGGAACTGCTTTTATTTTTCAACATAGTCTCCCTGTAGACTAATGCACTTGGTCCAGCGTTGTTCCAATGCCTTGATCCCATCTCGAAAATGAGATTCCTCCAGGCCTGCAAAATACCTCTCCAATTCGGCTGTCAGTTCTTCCCTTGTAGAAAATCTCCGTCCACCGAGGAAAATTTTCAGCTTGGGGAATAGATGAAAGTCTGATGGTGCAAAATCAGGTGAATAAGGTGCATGTGACAACAATTCGTACCCCAGTTCATGAAGTTTTGCCATGGCAATAACACTTGTGTGCGGCGGAGTGCTGTCCTGATGAAAGATGACCTTTTTCCTTGCCAAACCAGGCCTTGTTTCGCGTATCTTTTCCTGTAGTTGGCCTAGGAGGTTTGCATAGTATTGCCCCATAATTGTTTGGCCAGTAGAAAGATAATCTATCAGAAGAATGCCTTTTGCTTCCCAGAAAACTGAGGCCATGACCTTTCTGGCCGAACGCACTGCCTTTGCTTTCTTTGGTGGTGGTGAATCAGCATGTTTCCATTGCTTTGACTGCTGTTTTAGCTCTGGGGTATAGTAGTGGACCCAAGTTTCATCTGTAGTCACAAACCGGTGCAAAAAATCTTGTTGGCTGCACTGAAAACGGGCCAGACTTTGTTCGGACATTTCCAATCTGGTGCGTTTATTGTCCAATGTCAAGAGTCGCGGCACCCATCTTGCGGATAATTTTCATACCCAATTCTTCGGTTAAAATATAATATACCCGTTCAGAAGACATCCCTACAGCTTCAGCAATCTCCCGCACTTTCAGTCGACGATCCTCCGTGACCATTTTATGCACTTTTGCGATAAATTCTGGGGTCGTTACACTTTTTGGCCGTCCACTACGATCATCATCCAAGCTCTCCCGACCAAATTTAAACTCGCTGGTCCACTTGGCAACAGTTGAAAATGAAGGAGCAGAGTCCCCCAGTGTGTCTGAAAGTTGGCATGAATTTCCTTTGCTTTCATACCTTTCTTTACAAAGTATTTAATCACTGCTCGAATCTCAGTTTTTTCCATCGTCACAAATCACTACGCGGGAACAACAACAAAGAGTCATCACTACCACACTCCTGCAGCTAGAGCACTGACGCACCACGTGTTCACTCACAAAGGATGTGCTATTATTGCGCGGGAACCTCGTTGCTCTAGCACTGATATCTAGCGGTGATTCCGAGAACTTTTCAAACCGTCCTCGTATCCTAGAATTATACACTTGGTGGCACGCTTTGGTAGTGCTGGGGTTCAAAAATTGCTAAACTCTCAATGCGATATATACAGATTACTGGAATGAAATAATTACGAAAGTGTAACAATTACAATTTTATTTCAAGAAGTAAATTATGAGTAAAAATGACATTTTGTGAAAAGTAATAATTACAAGTAAAAATTACTAAAAAAAGTAATCATTACAAGTAATTCAATTACTTTTACTTAATTACTTCCCAACTCCGGACCCATGCAGTACACGGTAACAGTAGCATCTGAGCGTAAAATATATAATTATACTTCCGTATTTATTCATTCATTCAATTAATTAATTATATCCTCAGTATTATTAGGTGCTATAGCATCAATATGGATGTTATAATATCATATTTGTTTTTATTCTTTGCAAAGCATCTTGTCGCTTCCCAGATTATTAACCGCAGTTTTCTTTCATTCAACCACTAGCGCTTTCCACGTACTTTTGTTAATGCCATCTCATGGATACAGAAGAAAAAACTACTTCTATCAGAATTATTATTTAAATAATTTGATTGAACTGTTAACAGTCTAGGACAATTTTGTGTACAAATACTATATGCAAGTTTATTTTTTTGCAAGTTGCTTTACGTCGCACCGACACAGATAGGTCTTATGGCGACGATGGGATAAGAAAGGCCTAGGAGTGGGAAGGAAGCGGCCGTGGCCTTAATTAAGGTACAGCCCCAGCATTTGCGTGGTGTGAAAATGGGAAACCACAGAAAACCATCTTCAGGGCTGCCGACAGTGGGGTTCGAACCCACTGTCTCCCGGATGCAAGCTCACAGCTGCGCACCCCTAACCGCACGGCCAACTCGCCTGGTTATATTCAAGTTCTACTCAATACACTATTCATCTTGACAAAAGACATTTACTTCAAAAACAAATTTAAATGCATTTAAAATAATAAACTTCATTGTTATCCATATTGAACTGAGATTACAAAGCTTTTTAGAAGTTTTAGGGTCCACCTTATTCAATACTATACAATTCATTGTGTAGATGTAATTACAACATATTATGTTTATTCAGAACTAGTTTTGATGCAATACTGCATCGTCATCAGCTGAACAGAGGCATTGGAAAACTGGCAATCATATAAATATTAATATTAACACAAATTAAAATCTTATAATATTACAATTAAAATGAATATAATTGAGGTGCCTAGTATCAAACATGGACAAAAGCCACTTTGTTAATTTTTCAGTAGAGACACATTTTTGTTTCTCTATGTTAAACCCCCGTTACATGTGTGAAAATTTGTGTGTGTCATATTTCCAGCCCTATGAACAAGAAAATCATGGTCGACACTTAGAAATTTCAATCTAAGTCAATGTAAAACACCTACAAATATGACGATGTCCATTTCTGAAACCGAGATTAGCTTTTGTCCATTTTTGATACAAACATCCATATAACTGTCCACTTTTGAAACGAACTATCCCAATATTTGGAAAAAAAGTTGCAGGATGACACAGAAGTAAACTTCCATTTTATAAGAAATATAATTAAAATATGAAAGAAATAAGGCTATTCTTATACTTAGTTAACATTTTTAACATATATTTCAGTTCTTGCTTCACTGTATTTCTGGGCAAATAACCTCTGGTTCATCACAAGGTTCTTCAAAACAATCACATTCATAAATAATCATTAACAGCTTGTTCATTTTCGCTACAAATGTTCTTATTGATGACTTCGGCATACCACTTAAAAGAGGCATTAATTTCCAATCTTTTCCAAAGTGCTTTCGTGGTAATTTGTCAACATCTTTAAGTTTCAGTAGGTTTACATTCATGCCAATATCAGTAGGTAAAGGCTTCACTAACATTAGACTTACCTGTCACGCTTTCGTGATCTTACGCTCAATGCCTGTTTCCAAATACCGAGCTCGATAGCTGCCGTTGCTTAAGTGCGGACAGTATCCAGTATTTGGGAGATAGTGGGTTCGAACCCCACTGTCAGCAGCCCTGAAGATGGTTTTCCATGGTTTCCCATTTTCACATCAGGCAAATGCTGGGGCTGTACCTTAATTAAGGCCACGACCGCTTCCTCCCCACTCCTAGTCCTTTCCTGTCCCGTCATCGCTATAAGACCTAACAGAGTCGGTGCGACGTAAAGCAACTTGAAAAAAAAGTCCAAATAGTAGCCTACCTCACCTTTAACTACAACATTGCCTCTTTTCGTGCTCCTGAGTACAATTCTTTTACACTGTGAAATCTTGAAATGAAGTTGACTAGCAGATTTCAGATAAATCTGTGCTTGTTCTTTCCAATTCAGTGGTTTCAAGGTTTGTCTAATCACTTTCACTGTGCTGTACATTTTGAACACCTCAAGATATTCATCAGGACTTACTATGGTCGTCATATTTTTAAGGTCTTTCTCAATGAGTCCAAAAATCCTATCTGGAGGCAAATGTGAGTGTCCAGTAACTGGAAATACCAGTTTTAATTTGTCAACAGAGGATGGTGCATACGTTGTAAGCCACTTTGCACACATCGCCAACATAATGTTTTTATTTTCGCCGGCGCAGCTATCAGCAATCAACTCAACTGAAGTGAAGCCTTGTAAATCATTAGATCATAACTCATTAACAACCGCTGATGCTATTTCGTCTGATGATTTCTTTCCCTCATTCTCCAGCCACGTATATATATATATATATACACACACACATTTTTTTTGCTACTTGCTTTACGTCGCACCGACGCAGATAGGTCTTATGGCGATGATGGGACAGGGAAGGGCTAGGAGTGGGAAGGAAGCAGCTGTGGCCTTAATTAAGGTACAGCCCGGTGTGAAAATGGGAAACCACGGAAAACCATATTCAGGGCTGCCGACAGTGGGGTTCGAACCTACTATCTCCCGAATACTGGATACTGGTCGCACTGAAGCGACTGCAGCTATCGAGCTCAGTCCAGCCACATATAAACAGACACATTGTCAGGGCGCAGTTTGCTTTGAGATGTGCCTATTACAACAGACAGATTTAACAGTAGAGTTGTCTGGAATAATAAGCCGACTGATCACTTAAGATGGCGGTAACTGGGAACGGGCGTGTTTTGGTACCTCCGACATATTACTTCCTTTTCTTAGTCTTTCTTGTGTTTAGAAGTGTGTTGTACTGTGCTTTCATATCTACAACCATCCCTGAAGCAAGTGAAGTGTCGTGTGAATCAGTACTGCAATGGTGCTTCGCTGAACGGCATTATATTTTCTCTGCTTTGTCCGTCTCTGATCTCCCTGTGCTTCGCAATGCTCCTGTCTCTTCCAGTGAAAGGACAAACGTTGCCATGCTTCCTCACGTGCTGTGTTCGTTATATTACTACTTCTTTCCGGCGACATTCATTTAAATCCAGGACCGCCTAATGTTTATTATCAGAATACCCAGAGCCTGAAAAACAAACTGACTGTGTACTCAGTGAACCTGAATTTAGCAAGTTTGATATCTTATGTTTCACGGAAACTTTGTTACCTGATTTTGTGTCGGACAGTGAACTTCCATTCACGTCTAACTTTTCAGTGTTCCATAAAAACAGAGGTACTGGTAAACGTGGGGGTGGTGTAATGATTACAGTAAGTAATAAACTTAAAGCCCGTCACAGGCCCGACCTAGAAACTGAATGTAAGATAACCTGGGTTGAAATTACGATCCCCAGAACTAAAAACTTGTTAGTTGGTTGCTTCTACCGCCCACCCTCCGGTGATATCACAGCGTTAGAAAATTGCTTTAATTCAACGGTTTTGGCTCTGAATAAATCCAACGAAATTGTGCTAATCGATTTCAATTCGCACATATCCTGGCAATCTACCACCAATGGAACAGTAACCGATCCTGTGGACTCATTTATTTTGTCTAATTTCATAAACGGTCTTCATCTACATCAGTTCTGCTTAAAACCCACCAGAAATCTGGCAACATTGGACCTCTTCTTCTCTACAGTAACTAGTGTTAGTGTATCTGTTGGCAGAAAGATTCTTAGCGCTGACGACTCAATCAAAGCTACCCTCAGCCTACCCGCTTATCAACATAAAGACTTCCCACCCGCTGCGAGGCAAACATTTCCTCTGTGGAGTAAAGTGGACTGGCTAGTCTTCAACCAGGACTTGTCATCCCTCCTGTGGTGCTGGTTACCAGCTGAGCGTGACGTCAACAATGCAGTTTCCCTGTTTGAGGATTTAATATTTACTACCATTAAAACAGTATGTGTACCTTTCTCCAAACCCAGAACACACAAATATCCCCCCCTGGCTGAGTGCCGAAACTAAATTGCTACCGAAGAACAAAATCTGTGCGCGGTCACTCTGGAAGTCCATCCCCAATTTACACACGTATAATACTTTTAAACACCTCACGAAAATTTCAAAATCGCATCTTGAAAATGACTACAACCGGCACATCACTTCTATAACTGGAAACCTTAAAAACAACCCTAAAAAATTCTGGACCCTCATTTCATCACGTAGAAAGTCACCCCGGATACCACCGAATCTTGAAATACATAGTGATGATGTCCCAACTGAATTAAGGTCTCAAAAATTCAATGAGTACTTTCACTCCACCTTTACCCCTCCTGCACCTCTCACAGAACTACCACAGATCAATAGTGTTCGCAGTTACTCTCTGTCGCAAATATCAACGACCCCTAACGAAGTTCAAAATATTCTCAGTAGTCTCCCACAAACCGCTCCACCGGGCCCAATGATATTAGCCCTATATTCCTCAAAAATACTTTTGCATCTTTCTGTGCACCGTTATCTACAATTTTAAACCTGTGTATGGCTACTGGTACATTCCCCAACAGCTGGAAACAAGCTGATATCACACCTATTTTCAAATCTGGCAACAAACATGATATCTCATCGTACCGCCCAATATCTATCATTCCAATACTAACCTCTATCCTTGAAAGAATAATCCACCGCCGACTCCTCTTTCACACAGTCGTACCTCTCTGAAGAGCAACACGGATTCACTCCTGGAAAATCATGCCTCACTAACCTCACTGTTCTCAATCACCACATCAATACAGCAATGGAAAATAAATCTCAGATGTAATCTATATAGATCTGGCCAAGGCATTCGACTCAGTGGATCATGCACTACTTCTTCATAAGCTCGCCACCAGATTTAATATCCATGGCCCCGTCTTGTCTTTGATAACAAGTTTCCTCTCCGGCAGAAAACAAAGAGTGGTACTCCCTGAATCTGCCTCATCATGGTTACCTGTGTTATCAGGTGTATCTCAGAACAGTATCCTGGGACCCCTATTCTTTGTTCTCTATATCGATGACATAATTCTTTGGACCCAAAATAGTCAGTGTTCCCTCCTCTTGTACGCTGACGACCTGAAAATCCTAAGAGAAGTGTCTACGCCTGATGACTGTGATGAATTACAGACTGTTCTCAATTCGTGTGGTGACTGGTTTAAGAAATGGAATCTTTCTCCCAATGTTAAGAAGTGCAATACAATCTCCTTTTCATTGCTAAAGCAAAGAATGAACACTGCATATACCATCCAGGGAAATACATTGCAATCGGCTTCTCAGGAAAGAGACCTAGGTGTTATAATAGACTGTAAACTAACCTTCTCTGCTCACATTCACTCTATAAAATCCCGTGCTATGCGTACTCTAGGCATTCTATACAGGTTTACTGAAATTAATGATATAAACGCCTTAAAATTATACTTTGTCTCGTATGTTCTCCCCATTATTGACTTTTGTTCCCCTATTTGGTCCTCATTTGCTATCACAAACATAACTCAACTAAATAGTATTTTTAACTTTATCACTTTCATTGTTAAGACTCGCAATCCTGTTTTTAAGAACAAAACTAAATCTGACATTATAAACTATCTGGGTATACTTGACCTGAGAAGCCGTTTACAGTTCTCTGATCTATGTTACCTTCACAAAATAATCAATGGTTACACCAACTGTAATACTCTTCCGGCGTACTTCCCAATACACGTTCCTCCCCGCCCTACACGCAACCGGCGCACTCATCATGTGTCCCATCCGCGCCTAACTTTACAACAACGCTCTATCTTCCACCATCTCCCTACTCTTGGTAACTCACTACCCGATATTGACATATTCACACCTTTCGCATCCTTCAAACAAAAAATTAGAAGATTTCTCTAAGTCCTCCCCAGGTTTTCACTTTCTTCCATCCCTCCAACCCTCGACCTTTCTTCTTCCAAATTTCAGTAACCGACACTTGCCAGTTACCGTTGTCATTGTTGTTACATTGTTACTGTTAAAATTGTTAATTTATTGTAGTTACTTAATATTGTTGTTTATACCTTTGTTATCTTTTATACGTATTTAAACTTATTATTATTATTATTATTATTATTATTATTATTATTATGTGAAAAATGACCCTCCATAGGCTGTATCTAATAATTAAATAAATAAATAATTAAAAATGAAAAAAAAAGAGGTTCCGACGCCTTGACAGTTTGATGTCACATGTAGCAATATGATTGGCTGAAACGGTCATGTCCGTTTTTGATATAAACTACGTTTGGAGGTGTCCGATTATGAAAGAAACTGCATATTTCTATGTTAAAAACTACGTACAAATATTTGTTTATGAAAGACACGGACCACTAATTCAGAGAGAGCATTAAAAATGCTATAAGGATCAATCCTTAACTGAATTTTGATACATGTGGTGCATGTTTGATATTAGCCACCTCGTATGTTTGTCCTTCCTTTCTCAACAAGTCGAAGACTTGCAGGTCTGTTGAACCAAATTATTAAAACCATAAGCCATCAGATTTGCTATAATTATTGTAATTTTAAGATGAATTCAAATTAAAATTCAAACACAAATTAAAATTCACACACAAAGTTACTAAAATAGTTCCCTTCACAAAACTCTTTGTGCTAAATTAAATACACTTCGTAATTCTGCATATACTGCAAACTCTCGATAGTCTCAATAGTATAGACCCACATATAAAGTTTGCTTTGGAATCAGAAAAAAATACGTCAATTTTTTGCACTTAACAATTAACAAACTCAATTCCTCTTTTATATATACAGTATTTTTTTAAAGCCTATGCAAACAGCTGTTACCAAAATTATTTGTTTGAAATGAACAACCCTAGATGGCTTTAACTTCGGCATTTTAAGTATACTCGAAAAACAATCGTGGCCGATAACACAAATCCACTTAGCACACGTATGATTCCACGGAGGTATTTAACCAGAATGGCATTATGGGCCTACTGCTGTCTATCCTCCTACCCCCTTGATTTCAACATCACTTCTGGATTAGCTGTAAGCGCAGGTATGTCTCCTGGAATGTGGATATTCCAAAAAGTAAGGGTTCAACAAAGTTGTGAAGATGCTCTTGTCTTTGTATTCATCCTCACTTTCAGTTCCGTTAATATCCAGTACCATACCCAAAATATGCATCATAAACCATTAAGAATGTGAAAAAATGACTCAAAACATATAAAATATTCAAATTAATTCCATAAAATGACATAATGACACAAAAAGCGAGAAAATGACAAAAATAAAACATTTAGGAAAATGACAAAAAAATGACTTAATAAATATGCATTTCTGTAATATGGGGGCTATGAACAGAATTTGTATATAAGTTAGCAATGTCTGTGGTGAATCATTTAAAAGATAACATGTCACCGGAATCCAGGCCCTGGTGATAATTATAAAGAAATCACACTCGTGTGAGGAAACCATGGTCAAAAAAAGGCTGGGTACACGAACTGTAGAAATGGTGCAAGCAATATAGAAAAGCTGTGCCAGCAGCATACAGACACTGTTTGGAAAGACAGAATGGTTTAGAAATGAAACTGGACTAAGACAGGGAAGTGTGCCATCGCCTTCATTTTTTCTAATGGTTATGGACAAAATCGTAAATTAGACAAAGAAAGCATATGGGAATAGGGAGATGAAGTTATTACTATCTACAGATAAATTTGTGGTCTGGGGAACAAACAGAGAAGAAGTACAAGAACAACTTGATGCACTGAACAAAACAACTGAAAATCAGTGCAGAGAAAAGCAAGACCATGGTGACATCAAGAAGAGAAAGACAAAGGAAGGGCATTGTGAAAATTGGTGGTCAAATCCTTGAAATTGCTGACAGTTTCAAATACCTATGAAGTGAATTAATGCAGAACACAAGGCTGAACATGGAGATTAGGAAGAAGGTGCAACAGGGCAATGTTTTCTACTAGAGTGTACAAAACCTTATCTGGAATAAGGAAGTACCAAGGAAGTGTATAATGCACAAAATGTAAATGCACCCATATTACCTATGCAGCTGAGATTGGACAATGACAAGTAGAGAGGAGAGTAGGATTCAATTGGGAAATAGTGGGTTCGAACCCCACTGTCGGCAGCCCCAAAGAGTGTTTTCCGTGGTTTCCAATATTCACACCAGGCAAATGCTGGGGCTGTACCTTAATTAAGGCCATGGCCACTTCCTTCCCACTCCTAGACCTTTCCTATCCCATCATCGCGATAAGACCTATCTGTGCCGGTATGATGTAATGCACCTTGCAAAAAAAAAAGTAGAATTCAAGCCAGTAAAATGAAATACCTGATAAGTATCATAAGAAGGACAGACTGAGAAACAAAGATGTGAGAAAGGGGGTCAGAATGGAAAACCTACATGAAATAATGTTATTTATTGACTTTACGTCCCACTAACTACTTTTACGGTTTTTAGAGATGCCAAGGTACTGGAATTTAGTCCTGCAGGAGTTCTTTTACATACCAGTAAATCTACCAACATGATCTGATGTATTTGAGCACCTTGAAATACCACTGGACTGAGTCAGGTTCGAACCTGCCAAGTTGGGGGTCAGAAGGCCAGGTCCTCAACCGTCTGAGCCACTCAGCCCGGCAATAACCTAAATTACAAAATTAATAGACATAAACTAAGATAGTTTGAACATATAAAAAGGATGGAGGAGGAAAGAGTTCCAAAACAGATGACGGAGATGAAGGTGAAGGGAAAAGAGACCTAGAAGGAGACCTTAGAACAAGGTGAATGGATTCAATAAAGAGGAGTGCAAGAAGTAGCAGTAGCCTGGACTGGGACAAATAGATGGAAGAGGAATGGTGAAAGGAGAGAAGAAGGTGGAAACTGCCAAAAATGCCCAGACTCGACAGGAGCTGGATAAGGGGAAAGGAGGAGGATTATGAAAAAAGTTCTATTTTTTAATTTTAAACCACTTCCTACAAAATATTCTTTGCAACTATGTCAATAATATTCTTTCAGAAGTGGAAAGAGAGATAATTTCTTCCTCCTCAGTTACGGGTTAGTTTTGAAATAAATGAATGTAAGAGTGGAAGTAGTAAGTAGCTTATGTGAAGGGAAGAAACCTACAGTGATAATTGAATACTCATGGAAAAGATGTCTAATGGTACACTTGTACATCTTCCCGCAATCATAGATCCATACCCATGGGGGAGGGGAGGGGAGGGAGGTGTATTAAATTACTTAAATGTGGTATATAACAGTGACTCTTAAAGAATACAATATTTATAATAAATAATCCTGCAGACAGAAAAACCGTTAAACATGTAGTTTGTTACTAATTTTTATTTAAAAAATAACTTGCTTTATTATTATTTTTTTAATTTTTTTTTGCTTCACGATGCACCTACACAGATAGGTCTTATGGCAACGCTGGGATAGGAAAGGCCTAGAAGTGGGAAGGAAGCAGCCATGGCCTTAATTAAGGTACAGCCCCCGCATTTGCCTGGTATGAAAATGGGAAACAATGGAAAACCATCTTCAGGGCTGCCGACAGTGGAGTTCAAACCCACTATCTCCCGGATGCAAGCTCACAACTGCACACCCCTAACCGCACAGCCAACTCACCCGGTGCTTTATTTTACAACTGAAGAATTTAATCCTTGCAGTTACCTATCCAAGATACATTGCCGTACGCTCCCTACGTTTCTGAATTTTCTGTTCTCCCATGTAAGTAACTGTGCAAAAATAATATGTTGCTGTAATTTTCCAGAGAAATATTTGAACGTCTTGCTGAAATGACACATCCCACTGTGCTAAATACTCTCTCACTTTGAGTACTTGTTGCAGGAATACCAAAAACTTTTTGGGCTACATGTCCTAGTTTACGAAATAGTCATTCGTGCTGACACCACCAGCCACATAAATCAAGTGTCACCTTGAACTCCATGAATGTAAGTTTGAATTTCATCCTTTCCAGAGTCATCTTTTCTTTGGAGGGGATGATACCTGAGTCTACTTTTTCGCACACGGCTCTCACTTTATTAAGCACCAAATGAAACAAGGGCAAAAATGAGTCATGATAAATAATATCAAAAATTTATAAACATCTGTGAAGATTTCTGAACTTTGGCCAGAGGAATGTTGCAATTTTGTGCATTTTATTGGGTACAAATAATTGTTCTAACAAATTATATGCACGCTGTTGCTGATTACACATTCCATCATCATCAATGCCCTTTGGCAGGCAGTGTTTTCTTAGCCTGCATTAACTAAGAAAGTAGTATTGAAATGTGGGACTCTCATACCTAGTTTCTCTGTTGCCTCTTTGAAAACTAACAAGAAATAAATCAGTGATGCAATTTGGCTTTGCTCAACACTTGAAGATGTAAGATGATCTCTGTTGTGCTCCTTCAAAATGTAATTCACCAGTAAATAAATAACCAACAATGATAATACTGATGATAATGATTTGACAGTATGTTGTTACACCTTTTCAAAATGTCATAAAAATGATTGTAGCACGATTAGTTTAGAATTCCAGTGCGTTTGAATGGCCTGTTTCAGAGGCGTGTCGAGTGTTTCTATTACACCATAGTGTTTAAACAAGGAAACAGTTTCTTTGCATTTAAGAATGTGCTTCAAAGATATCACTGCTGCCAGCTCTTTTTGCACCTTTGTTTTTTGTAACTTGACCAACTGTGAATCATCTTCACTACAATTAAAATTATTTTGAAGCCAAGAAAAATTTTTATTAACTAAAATGTCTCCAAAAGGTTTTGCTGCTACCTCTATTGGTTTCATAAAAGCCAACATTCCCCTCAGCTTTTCAAGGTCAAGTCTTTAATTTAGAGCCTGGTAATGCTCTAATACTTCACAAGTCAAAAAAAAAAAAAAAAAAAAAAATGATCAAATATGCACATACGTTTTTACTACTGAAAGGTATGATTTTTAATTAATGGACAGTCTGCTCTAAATTTACTTACCTGATTGAAATTTATGTTCACTGCTTCCAGCATGGGAAATGCTGAAATAAATCTTCCTGATGTATCAGATACAGGGCCCTTGAGTTTATTTCCAAGTGTTTTGTCTAAAATATTGTCAGATGCCACCACTAAGGAAATTTTATGGAGAACTTCAGTTCCCTCTTAACTATACATGCCCAAATAAAATAGCTTTAAGGTAAATGTAGGCTTCAAGATTATATTGAGGCAGTGTGCAGCACAGTACAGTCTTCAAATGGAACTATCTCAAGGCCACATTTAATATTTGCTCCATTGTCTCAAATAATATATTTTTAGCAACTGCAGGACAAATTCATAGCTCTTTCAGCATATTAAAGAGGACTGTGTTAATGTTTTGCGTTGTTTCAGGTGCTTCGGAAAATTAAGTTGTAAATAGTACTCTGTTAACCCATTCACTGCCAAACCCGTATATATACGTTACTGAACGCCGTGCCTCGTCTTCCAAACCAGTATATATACATTTTCGTGCAGTGTGTACTTCACCGATCTCGCAAATGAACGTGATACAGTGTCATGCTTTGAGATTCCATGGAAATGCTCAAAGTAGTTCTCTACAGCAGATATACCACCCCGTTTTGCATGTTTTGAAAGTGATCTGGTGTTATTTCAGCTTCTTTGGAGTGGAACATCTTTCCTGCTAATGTGTAGCCATCATGGCGTCTTGAAGTATACATTCATCCCTTGTTTCCTAATAAATAGTGATTCTGGATAGCTATATTTTGATAATGAAGATGGAGAATATCTAAGTGGCGATATTGAACTACAAGCAATTGTGAGACAAAGTAGTAATGATGAATCTCACGCGGAATTGTCACCCCTTCCTCAGATAAATACTTTTTTCCACAAATGTAAATGATTATGATAATACCAGTTCTCGGATCAATAATTTTACATTATATTTCAGTAACAGTATCATCGAGCGGATTAGCCGTGCGCATTAACATATTACGGCTATGGAGCCAAGCTCTGCATTCGGCAGGCAAGTTTGAACCGCACCGTCAGCTGTGCTAAGAATTTCTTTTTTTGCTTTTTTGTGGTTTCCCTTTTGCACTCCCAAGCAAATGGCGGGACAGTTCCTATTCATAAGCCACAGCCGATTCCTTCCACTTCCTTACTCAGTTTCATTCACCACCATTCATTTCATATTTATCTTCTCAACTGAGGTTTGCATCAGGAAGGGCATCCAGCCGTAAAAATATGGTGTAAACTATAATCTCACTTCACCCCCGACGCCATATTGGGCTGCGGGCCTAAGAGGATGATATGCATTTTATTAATAATATCAGTAATAATGTATCTGTAAAAGTGCTGCTTCTTAAAAAAAAAAAAAAAAAACGGCCCAAAGGGCTCGCCTGGTCATCAAATCTCGCCAGTGAAAAGTTTAACGAGCTCCCAGTCCTTATTTATATAATGACCTGGTTTTCATGATAATTTTCAGTCTGCAAATCAGAAGCAGCAGCCTGAACTTTTTTTTCCTGCCACTTGTAATATTTCTGGCATCATTTCCTCCCTAATCATGCGAACTCCGGCTTTACACGCGTGATATTGTTCTAGGATCACATAAAAGGTCACCAGCATCGACATTACCATATTTTGCTCCAAAATCGATGGCTTTAAGCTTGTAAACTGTGGTCCAATGAACATATTAAATGGTCTTACATCCATAGCAATTTCATCAATGTAAGCATCTTGAAAATTTTCTTTCAATTTCAGGCATTACATGAATTTTATACGAACTAGAACATGACTGAACACACATGTCTTGCAGGAACCAAGAGTCCAGCTGTCTACTTAAAAATTTTAATTGTTGTACATGAGAAGCACTGGACAAATCCTGTGTATTTTGAAGTATTTTTACCCATTATCTGTCTGAATTTTGTCCAAGTAGAGTTTGAAACTAAATTCTTTTTTCTTTTTATCCTGATTTAATTTTATTTTCAGCACATCATTTTGACACTGTCTTGCAACAGCGGAAACAGTGTCAGATTCTACTTGACGTTGACAGTGCTGTACCATCATCAATATTCATATTGACGTTTAATAATTACGGTTTGCTGGATTTAGCCACAGTTTATCTACTAGTATGAGAAGAGCATTTAACGAACACCGATTGCTCCGTTATGTCCCAAGCGCTCGTTAATAACTTTACTTCGTGATTCATCGGAAACATGGGGTAACTCTCGCGATAATCATGATCCGCCTTCTCAGTGCATTCGTGGACGGAGTACAATAAGTTGTACTCACTCTGTTGCAGCTCACTAGTTTTAACATGCAAGCAGAACAGGGAGACTGGCACTGTTAAGGACTTCCCTCACACAGGTCATTCAACAACTACAACCGCAGTCTATGACCATTTTCTTCAAATTTCAGCTCGGAAGAACCCTGAACGCAAGGGCACCATGCTGAATAATGATCTATGGGCACCCACAGGTCACCATGTTTCAACTCAAACTGTGAGAAACAGATTGCATAAAGCACAACTTCACTCTCGACGCCCATCGTGAGGCACAGCTATCAAACCTAGACCATGAGACTTGGTACAGATGGGCCCAACATCATGCTGAACAGTCTCTTCAGAATTAGCATGAAGTCCTTTCCACTGATAAGTGTTGCATAAGCCTAGTTCGTGATGATTGTCGGCAATGAGTTTCAAGGCAATCTGGTCAGGCTAGACATCTCAAGACACAATGTCCAGCACATGCAGCAAGGAGGTGGTTTTCTGATGTTTTGGGGTGGTATTATGTGAGGCCACTATACATCATTCCTAGTCATGCAGGATATCATGGCTGATTGATATAGGGACTACATCCTCCGACTCCGACCCATTTGACTGTCAGTCTAACCCTGCAACAATAGAATTCCTTATGCATTTTTTTTTTTACAAGTTGCTTTATGTCGCACCCACACAGATAGGTCTTAGAGCGACGATTGGGGTAGGAAAGGGGTAGCAGTGGGAAGAAAGCGGCCGTGGCCTTAAGGTACAGCCCCAGCATTTGCCTGGAGTGAAAATGGGAAACCATGTAAAATCAACTTCAGGGCTGCCGATAGTGGGGTTCGAACCCACTATCTCCCGAATACTGGATACTGGCCGCACTTAAGCGACTGCAGCTATTGAGCTCGGTAATTTCTTATGCATGACCACAGCAGGTCTGGTCCGGCAAATTAGCACAGCATTAGTACCAATTAGGCTGACCTGTTCTATTCAGTACTTCATGAACCATCAAGAGTTGTATGTGGGCTTTGAGTGCATCTTTGGTGTGGTTTATATATTTGTTCATTCAGTGTATTAAACAATTAAAATGCCACCAGATCATAAGTCCTCATCTACAAAATTAAGACTGTACACAAGCGATTTTCTGAACAAAGGATCATCAATGGTTGGTCATTTTTTGTAATGCCTACCAGAAAAAAGTGTCCAGGCCTCAGTGATTTCTATTGCAACAACACATTATGACAGAAAAATGCAAGGCCAACAATAAGTTAAAAAGCAAGGAAAAGCAGATAATTCTATTAGATATGCAAATGGATGTGCAAAGTGTATTTAGTAAGTACCATTGTCGAGCCCTTATCGATGCAGATATACCACTCTACAAGTTAAACAACCTGTATTTCAAAGAGTTCCCGGAAAAATACACGGTGAGGAGTATACCAGACCAGCCAACATTTAAGGAAGAACCATGCACCATTGCTCTATAAAGGAACACTGGGAGAAATAAGGAACTCTATGCAAGTCACTCCAACATAGGTATTACTTGAGACGACAGATAACACTGGGAGAATGATTGAGAACGCTGTCATCAGTTGAATGAATGGCGAGCCTCGTAAACCTGTTCCACTAACATTCGAGGCAATTCTATGACCGAATGGTAGATACGATAATTTGTTGAAGTTTCTGAGTGAAGCAGCTCCATATATGGTCAAAGCTGGTGAAGCATTAAAGTGATATATCCCAAGATGATTCACTTTACTTGTTCAGTCCATGCCCTACATCGGTGTACAGAACTTATTCGAGCTAGCTACCCAAAGTGGACCTTTTAATATCTTCAATGAAGAAAGTTTTTTTGAAGGCTCCTAGGAGGATTCAGGTTATGAGACATCTACGGTGAAATGCCACTGCCATCCAAACCAATCGTAACTCGATGGGGAACATGGTTAGAGGCAGTAGCATACGATGCAGTTAACAATGAAGCTGCTTAGAATGTATTAAGTGTTTTAAACTGACTGTGCTGCTTCAACTGAATCTGCAAAGTTAAGTTGTTGGTGACAAAACAGAGAATTGCATAACATCAGCATTGAATGCTCCCCAAAAGCAAGAAATCACTCTGCCCAAAAGCCTTGCTGTTGTAAGGGAAGTGAATGAACGTCTGAACTGCTCCAGTGGAGATGTTGGGGAAGCTGCAAAAGTGAAGTTCACTCCCAGCCAAGAATCCAGGACATAGTGATATGTGCAAAATTAGTGCTATTGTAAGTGATGAATCAAGTGTGGAACTAGATCTGGATTTATCTCCTGATGACATAGCAAGGTTTAGAATGGTCCTTATATCATCTTGTGATGTTGAGCATTCTGCGAGTACAAAGCAATTTTAAAGAGAGAATAGATCAGTTTCACTTTTGAACATTTAAAACCCACTGTTTCTCAAATGAGCAATTGTCATTAAAAGATTAAGTCATTAAAAGGTTAAGATGTGCCCACACCCCCCTGCCAAAAAAAAAAAAAAAAAAAAAAAATGTAGCAATGGCTCAAAATAAAATCCCAATTACGTATGAGTGGCTCAATGCTATAGGGGCCTAACCTGCACATTAAAAAATATGCCATTAATGTGCTAAATGTACCCATAATGTTGCCCCTATCAGTGTCGCACTTCCTCAATATTGTACATTACAGTGGCATGATTGGTGCTGCCATCTGCAGTTATGTTAGGCAACTATCAAAACCTTCAGTTCCTGTAGTGCCAGCTGTGACTATCCAACATTAAGATAGCTGAAGAGAGCTGGATTAGAAATACTCCTGGAGGAAAATTACAATGGCAGCAACAAGGACAATGATTATGAGCAAAACTATGCGGATTTGAAATCCTCAGGTAATTCAGAATAGGTACGTACACTGATAATATTAATTAATAAGTTGAATGATTTGTAGTTAGTAAAGGAAACGTACACTGATCAGGCAGAACATTATGACCACCTACCTAATCTTTGGCACAGATAACAGCGGCAACCCATCTTAGCATGGAAACAATGAGGCCTTGGTAGGTCGCTGGAGGGAGTTGGCACCACACACGCACAAACAAGTCACCTAATTCCCGTAAATTCCGGGGAGGGGGCGATGAGCTCTGACGCCACGGTCAGTCACATCCCAGATGTGTTAGATCGGGTTAAGATCTGGCAAGTTGGGGGTCAGCACATCAAATGCAACTCACCACTGTGTTCTTCGAACCACTCCATCATACTCCTGGCCTTGTGACATGGCGTATTATCTTGTTGAAAAATGCCACTGTCGTTGGGAAACATGATCGTCATGAAGGGATGTACGTGATCTTCAACCAGTGTACAATACTTCTCGGCCGTCACTGTACCTTGCACGAGCTCCACTGGACCCATGGATGCCCTCATAAATGTGCTCCAGAGCACTTTGCATTTCTGTACCAATGTAGGAACATAACAAGCTTGAAAAGTGAAAATATTCTTAACTCTTCACTTTTCACTTTGCGAGACAAAATACGAAAAGTGGTGGTGGAACAAAATTTGAACTGAAAAGTGCAAAGTGAAAAGCTGTAAAATTTATTCGTGGAACATGACCCTGACCTCTTCATGCAGCCATGGCATGACATGTTCAATATATTGTTTAACACAGTATTTC
This sequence comes from Anabrus simplex, assembly GCF_040414725.1. Taxonomy (NCBI): domain Eukaryota; kingdom Metazoa; phylum Arthropoda; class Insecta; order Orthoptera; family Tettigoniidae; genus Anabrus; species Anabrus simplex. Next base: position 256,847,008 of record NC_090266.1, read on the forward strand.
GCTGATGAACAGGACAACAAGATACTCTGTATTATGTAAGTTTTGAAGAAGTTCATTAAGAACAATAATCTGAACACAAAAATTTTGCATCTCAATTAAGGGCACACACTCAATATAAATTTATGGGACAGTCAACAGGGCTTGGAAAGTTCTAAGTGAATAATCTAATGTAGAAAGTTTCCACTTCACAATAATAACCATAGAGAGATAAGTGGTGAAGAAAAACAACAAATCTTTCATGCACCTCTGCCACACTAAAGAATGTTATATTATGTAGGTTTATCACAATGTTGGGAAGTGTAAGAGCTTTGGGCTGCAAATGAAAGAGTCACCAAGAAACTAACCAAGGACAAACAGTTGCCAACATATATCAGGGTGATTAATCTGGTATTTTAATACTCACTTCTTTCTGAAGGGCTCCAGGAGCTGCTAATTCTAATCTTTCCAAGAGAGATTGGAATAGATTGCAGAAACCTTTATCTGGTTCAACTTCCAGGATGCGATTCTGTAATCACAAGAAAGCAACAACTATATACTCTCCTACCTAATGTCTTGTCAACACCTCAAAAAAACACCACCACCACACCACTTATGACAAGCCCAAATACTTTAATAAATATTTGAATCATTATGTAATAAGAATTAACAACGGTAGAAAACTGATGAAAGTGCTCAAATGAGGCAACTTGTTTATCAAGCGGACTACAATATAGTGAAGTCAGCTTGCGTTGTTAATATATTCATGCTTTTGTTTCTTAATGAGCAACCAAAAAATATATTTTTATCAATTACTGAGTAACTTGAACTAAAATACTATCAGTAAATATTTTAAAACTATATTTTTCCTCAGTATAAGTTTACTTTATCTGAATTAATATCTGGCTTCATCCCTGACTGGTGAGCATCCTGACCTTCGAGCCTCAGGTCCTACATTCAATTCCCAGTAGGGTTATAGGATTTTAATCTTGAGAGGTTAATTCCCTTGATACCAATATAAATGGTCCATTATTGGACATTATAAATTTTCCAGCTAACTCATTCCTGGTTGCCAGCGTTTTGCCCCAGTGTGCTAAGTTGGGCTCATCAGTTGGTAAATAGCACACCTACCAAGACGCATGGCTAGTGCATACTGTGGAGGCCACTGCGTAGGCTACTTGGAGCCACCGGCAGTGCCATGCACTATGAGAGCCAGTCTCATTACCAAAAATTGATGCCTGCCTGGCCTACAGATGATATAGATGTTGATTCCCATAGGGAACCTGAAATGGAACATTTATATTGGTATTATAAATTTACTCATTCAGAACAAATATTTCAGGTTCCCTATGGGAATCAACATCTATATCAGCCATGCGTCTTGGTAGGTGTGCTATTTACCAACTGATGAGCCCAACTTAACACACTGGGGTGAAACGCTGGCAACCAGGAATGAGTTAGCTGGAAAATTTATAATGTCTAATAATGGACCATTTATATTGGTATTATAAATTTAATGATATAGATGTTGATTCCCATAGGGAATCTGAAATATTTGTTCCGAATGAGTAAATTTATAATACCAATATAAATGGTCCGTTATTGGACATTATAAATTTTCCAGCTAAATCATTCCTGTTTGCCAGCGTTTCGCCCCCATGTACTAGGCTGGGCTCATCAGTTGGTACCTAGTACACCTACCAAGACGCTGGCTAGTGCATACCGTGGAGGCCACTGCGTAGGCTAATTGTAGCCACCGGCAGTGTCAATGCACTATGAACATCTATATCATCTGATGGCCAAGCAGGCATCATTTTTGATAAGGAGACAAAGTCTCTCATAGTGCATTGACACTGCCGGTGGCTACAATTAGCCTACGCAGTGGCCTCCACGGTATGCACTAGCCAGCGTTTTGGTAGGTGTGCTAGGTACCAACTGATGAGCCCAGCCTAGCACATGGGGGCGAAGTGCTGGCAAACAGGAATGAGTTAGCTGGAAAATTTATAATGTCCAATAACGGACCATTTATATTGGTATTATAAATTTACTCATTCGGGACAATATTTCAGGTTCCCTATGGGAATCAACATCTGTATCACAATTCCCTTGACTAGAGGGCTAAGTGTTTTTGTACACTCTCCAACATTCCTACAACTCTGACAACCCACACAATACTAATATGCAGTTTCCTGTTCATAACAGATGTCGCCCACCCTCATGTGAGGAACTGCCTTATAAGGACTGCACTACGCTGTAATAGCCACCATAAATTATTATTATTATTATTATTATTATTATTATTATTATTATTATTATTATTATTATTATTATTATTATTATTATTATTATTATTATCATCATCATCATCATCCAAATTAATTTTTTTTTTTTGCTATTTGGTTTACATCACACCGACACAGATACTGTAGGTCTTATGGCGACGATGGGATAGGAAAGGCTTAGGAATGGGAAGGAAGAGGCTATGGCCTTAATTAAGGTACATCCCCAGCATTTGCCTGGTGTGAATATGGGAAACCATTTTCAAGGATGCCAACAGTAGGGTTCGAATGCACTATCTCCCGGATGCAATCTCACAGCTACAGGCTCCTAATCGTATGGCCAACTTGCCCGGTCAAATTAACCTCAGTGGAAATGTTAAAATTATTAGGTTTACATCCCACTAACTACTGTACTTCTACGATTTTCAGAGACACTGAGATGCCAAAATTTTGTCCCACACAAATTCAGTTATGTGCCAGTGAATGTACCGATACAGGGCTGATGTATTTGAGTACCTTCATATACCACTACACTGGCTCTTACGTCTGAACCACTCAGCACGACCCAATGTACAAAGTGCCAGCATACTAAAAGTGGATCAGTTAACTCCAGTAAAATCATCATTACTAAACTTCACTCTTATAGTCTTTGAATTTGGGGGTGTTTTGGTAATATTATGTTGATCTGGAAACTTCTGTTAATATTAGAAGGTTGTATGTAATCTTTCTGCATTAAAATAATATACAGTGAAAACTGTGGAAGCCGGAATCTTATGGAACTTTAGATTTTTTCTGGTTTGTAAAGTTAACCAGATTCAACAGGTTCAAAATAAATGCAAGTTCAACTTCAGTACCAGATAATTTTTTATACACTGTATATAAGTGACTAAAGGATACAAACTAACATTTTAAGATTAATTAAGTTACTGTACTTTTATAACTGTTAGTCTGCCAAAACGAATGTTGAGTAAATAAAGTTATAAACTACCTGAAACAGAAAACATAAGGTTAGAGTATTAGATTTGTAAAAGAAACAACTTAGTTAAAATAGAATGACATGTTTTGTTCTTGAAAGAACATCATCAGATTTTAAACACTTAAATATTTAGATGAAGATGGTCTTCTGTGGTTTCCCATTTTCATACTAGGAAAATGCTGGGGCTGTACCTTAATTAAGGCCATGGCCACTTCCCTCCCACTCCTAGCCATTTCCTACCCCATCATCGCCATAAGACCTATCTGTGTCAGTGTAACGTAAAGCAACTTTTTTTAAAAAATCAGAAAATCAGCAATAAAATACCAGGCATTAGGCATTTTTTCAGCCTGCCAAGACTAAAGTATTACACTACTTGAAGTCTGTATTCTTCTTCAGAGCAATGGAAATCTGGAGAGACTGTCAAACTCAGAAATCTGCTAAGTCTGCTAGCAAACTTTCAGTAGTGGACACCTACTGATGATATTTTATTTTAATTCAGTTTTGTGTGTAATTTCTTGCATGAATTTTGAATTTAAGGTGAACAAGCTCCTTTAAAAATGTTCTCCAGTTTAACAATGACCAATATTGCTGTAAGATAAAAGACAAGGCTAGGAAGTTGGACCTACCTGAACTTCAGTGACAGCTTCCAGGGAAACATTTCCTAGGCAGTCAAGGGTGAAGGGACAGGAAGAGAAGGAAGAGCTTGTTGTGATTGGATAAAGAGATATAACCAGTGGCTTGTAGGCAATGAGAGTACTTCTCACTGACACTCTCTCAGCGGACACTGGAGTGATACAGGTTGGTGAGGGAGCGATGAGTGATATATAAGTGTAATATAAGCAAGTGCGAGTGAAGGTGGAGGGTTTAGTTGATTAGTGAGATGCAGTTAAGTGTTCTGGATATGAGGTGGTGTTAGTTAGTGGAAAAGAGTGGGTTAAGTGGGATAGGAAACACAATTTTGGTTGCACATGAGTCTGGGCAAACAGTGAGGTTAAGTAAGGTGAGTTTGCATACCGATTAGCTGAACAAAGAGCCTGCCAATGACAATCATTTCACTTATGTGATACTAGTAAATGTCTTGCCGCACATATTGTAACGGTGGATGTTCTCGCCAGGGTGAACGACTGAGTGCTAATATTGCAGAGGTGTCTTCCCTTACCAAAGTGAGCCAGCGCATGCAATCTTGGTGATTGTATGTTAACACTTAGTGCAACTGCAGTGTCTATCCCTTGTGTGAACCAAGTTGTGCGGTGACTCGTGTGGTCCTGTCCAATAGATAGAAAGGTATTCTCAAGCACAGGACTACGTGAGTAACTGACCAGTGTAGGTGTACGGTAAGGCGAGAGCAGCATAACATGATCGGCATAGAGCAATCCCGTGCGGCGATAGGTGGCTGGCTGGGCAGGCAGAAGACGACGTCAAAGCAAGCGGCGAATAATGGAGAACTGGGGAAGATCAGAGAGGTGATTTTGGCAGCAATGGTATTAACTGTGCTATTAATTATAGGAGGTGTGGAGATGAATCCCGGTCCTGACATGAGCTGGGAGGACTGGGAGAGAATCAAGGGAATGATAGGAGAAGCGGTAAAACCAAACACCGGAGAGGTATTGGTTAATGAATTCAAAAAGGAACAAGCCAAGGGTTTTGAAGATATGAAGTCCTGGTTCAAGGGGCAGTGGGGTGCCACGGAAAAAAGAATAGAGGAGAATGAAAGAGCAACGAGTGTGCTAAAAGAGCAGGTTAAAAATATGGAAAAGGAACTGACGTTTCTGAAGAATGAGCTTGGTTGCGTCAACCAACAAAGGATGAAGAAATGCATATACATCTATGGGTTACAGGAAGAATGAAACAAAGATAAAGTGAAGCTTATATATAAAGTGGTGGACCTCATACAGAATAAGCTAAAACTTAACTTCAGGAAGTGGATATGGACGATATCCAAAGAGTAGGAAAAGTGAAAGTTAGGAGACAAGTCAAAGTGAAGATGATGTCAACCATAATGGCGGACATAGTATTAAAAAATGCAAAGAACTTACAAGGGGAAAGGATTTGGATTAACAAAGACTTAGGAAAAGAAGGGATCGAGAATAACAGAATCCTACGGAAACATTTAGGAAGAGCCAAACATCAGGGCCTGAAAACATTTATTAAGAATCAAAGGCTAGTGGTAACAAATGGGGTATGGTGGCGCGTGTGGACTGTAACAAAGCTAAAAAAGATGGATGAAGAGCTGAAACAGGAAGAGGAAAGCGCGAAACGGCCCAGAGAGAGGCAGGTGCACACTCAAGAGGAGGGAGGAAATGTGGTAACCATAGCTGAAACACAGAGGCAAGTAAACAATACAGTGGAAGATAGTGTAAGCGATCAAGTGGTGCAGAGTGAAGTGAAAGGTGCAAGTGAAGACAATAGGAAGCAGGACAAGGACGCATCCTCACCGAACAAAAGTAATGCAGAAAATAAAATGGAAAGAAGACAGGTACTAAATAAGGAAAGATCATTGAGTTTGAAGGATTTATGGGGAAAGAAAAAAGGCGTAGGCACGGAGAAAGGGAAGGAGGAAGAGAGGAAGGAAGAAGGGGTGAGAGAGGGAGAAGACTTGCAAGAAAGAGCGACTAGGAGTAAGGGTGGAAGTGGAGAAGTACAGAAACAGAGAGGGGGAGGTAAAAAATAACTAGAGATGACGATAGGGTTGTGGAATATTGAGGGGTTGATAGGGAAGCTAGGAAATAAAGAAATAGAGAAATTAGTCAAAGAGTTTGAGATAATAGCCTTTGTAGAGACTTGGATAGGGAAAGGGATAGAAATTGATTGGGAAGGGTATAGAGTAATCAATGTCACAAAGAAAAAAATAGGGAGGATGAGAAGGAACCCTGGAGGAATAACAGTCTTAATAAAAAATGAGGTAGAAGGGAGAGTGGAGAGAATACAGAATGAGGTTGAAGGGGTGGTGTGGTATCGAGTTAAAATGGGAAGTGAAGAGAAGGAGGCAATTTGTCTAACTCCCTAGTACAATCATCCTAAAGATTCAGTGTATGCGAATAAAAAATTTTTTGAAGATCTGATGGAAGAAATAAATAAAATTACAGGTACATATATGGAAGATGGAATGATATTAATAGGAGATTGGAATGCAAGAGTGAGCAATACGGTACCGAATTATGGAAGGGAGGATACTGAAGTGAGGGGTTACAGAAGAAGCAGTAAAGACAAAGAGATAAATAGTAATGGTCTAAAGTTGCTAGAGCTATGTGCTATAGAAAAATTATATATTTTAAATGGTTGGATGGAGGGAGACAGTACGGGAGAATTGACGTTCATCACATCGAAGGGAGGGAGTGTGGTAGATATAGGAGTAAGCTCGGAAACAGCTTTAAGGAAAATAATAAGTTTTGAGGTGGTAGAATGTGGGTCAACAGATCACATGCCCATTAGGATAAAATTAAGAGAGGAAAATGGCAAAGCAAAGAGAGGGTTAAGAAATAGGATGAAGCATAAAGAGAGATGGAAGTATATTTGGAATGAAGCTACGATCGAGAAATTGAGAATGGAGCTAAGTGTGAGAGGTGATAGTATAAGAGTTGAAGCTGAAAGGGTGCTGGAAGAAGAGAACATAGATAAAGCGTTAAAAATAATAGAACGCCAGGTATGGGAGGTGGGAAAGAAAGTGAAGATAAGAGAGGAGGGAGACAAAAGCAGGGCCACGGGATGGTTTGATGAAGACTGTAGTAGGGAACGTAAGATAGTTATGACAGCACCAGCAGAATTTAAGAAAGGAGGGAAACAAGAGAAAAGAGAGGAATATTGTAAATTAAGAAGAGAATGTAAGAATTTACTGAAAGAGAAAAAGAAATGCTGGAAGGAGACTGAAGCAGAAAGAGTGAATAGATATTGTAAAGAGAAAAGATTTGAGAGAATATGGGAAACCATAAACAATCTTAAGAGAGCTAGGTATATGGGGAAGGGAACAAACATAGAGGAAAAGGAGTGGGTAGGATACTTTACAGGTCTTTTGAGTGGGGGAGGAGACTGGCAGGAGGAAAGAAGTATGACATCTATCCGAAGGGATTTACAAGTAGGAGTACAGTTACTAGATGGAGAAATTACAATTCAAAAAGTAGTTAGTGTGTTAAGTAAAATAAAAATGAAAGCAGCGGGCGGGGCGAATGGTATAAACAACAGAGTTTGGAAGGAAGTAGGAACAAATGAATCGATGATGAAGGTGATGGTAAATTTTTTTAACAAGATATGGGAATCGGCGAAATTTCCTAGAGAATGGAGAAAAGGAGTATTGTGTCCGATATACAAGAATAAAGGGAGTCGAAGTGATCCTAGTAACTACAGAGGAATTACACTCCTGGACTCGCTATCGAAGGTGTATACAGGAATTTTAGCCAATAGGACCATAAATTGGGCAGAAAAGTATGGAAGGATTTCGGAGTTTCAAAATGGGTTCAGAAAAGAGAGAAATACAGTGGATAATATATGGATTTTGGATACCCTAATCACAAAATATGTCAAGATAGCAGGGATGAGATTATATGTAGCAGCAATCGATTTGGAGAAAGCCTTCGATGCAGTGAATAGGGAGGCGTTGCTTAATAGGTTAAGGGATATTGGGTTATCAAAGAAAATGAGGATGGCAATAGAAGGGATATATGAGGAAGTAATGGTAATGATTAAATTACAAGGGGGTGGGTTGAGTAAATGCATAGAATCCAAGAGGGGTGTAAGGCAAGGCTGTAAACTGTCACCGATTTTATTTTTATTGTTTATAAACAACATATTAGATAGACATGGAGGGGAGGGCTGGCAATGTCCTTGGATAAGGAAACGGGAAATACCAGGTCTGCTTTTTGCGGATGATTTATTGATTTTGTCGCTAACAGCAAGGGGGCTGAGAAAAGGGCTAGAAGAGGTGGTGGAATATACTAGAAGATGGGCACTTAGAATAAATGTGCAGAAGACACAGATAATGGTATGCAGGAAAAGGAAAGACAAGAAAGAAAAGAAATTTTGGATAGTAGAACAGGAAGAAATCAGAACAAAAAATAAAATTGAGTATTTAGGAGCGATAATTAGCAGCAATGGAACATGGAAGGAACAGACCAAAAGAGCTTTATTAAAAGGGAGAGGAGCACTTGCAGTAGTGGGGGTTTTTGAGAATAAATTCCCAGAAATTAAATATAAAACTCAGAGAATCGTGTTCCAATCAATGGTGAAAGGAAAAATGCTATATGGAGTGGAAGTGTGGGGATTGGAAGAGAATAGAAAGGAATTAAACCGGGTGGTGGCAAAATTTAGTAAGATTATAATGGGGGTTCCTAACTGTACAGCTAATGTGGGGTCTAGATAAGTATGTAAAGAATCGATAGATATTACTGTAGCAAAGAGGATAATGAAGTATTGGATGAGATTGGAAGAAGGAAAGGGAGGAGATTTAGTTCAAGAGGTCTATAGGTTCCAGAAAAGTATGGAAAATGATGAATACTGGGTGAATAAGTGCAAAAATATACTACGAAGGATAGGGTTAGGAGAATGGGCTGAAGGATGGTGAGAGAGGAAAAAATGAGTATTGAGAAAGGTGGAAAAGAGAGTGGCTGATATAGAAAGACAGAGTTTAATAATGGAATGTAGGGAAAGAAACTCATTATCAATATTAAACAAATTAGTAGAAATTACAAACCTGAGAACTGAATTTGAGGGTAGGAGGAATAAAAGAGGTTTATACTGGTGGGTTATGGGAATTCCAAAAAATATAGGATGGATAGGTCGAGAAAATAAGAATAGATGTATTCTATGTGGAGAGGGATGGTCGGATATGCATATTTTTTTCTAAATGTAGTGAATTAGAAGAGATGAGAAAGAAAGTGTTGAATAAGAAAGAGATAGATAAAGTAGACGGCATGGCTATGCAGAGAATGGGAAAGAGGATCTAATATATCAAAATATTTAAATTTGGTTAGAGCTAGGTTTGTAAAGAAATTAAGTGAACAATAGAAAGATGTCATGTGCCAGAAAATGAGTGTCAGAAGGAAAGTTTGTAGAATTAAAATAGAAATAAGTAGTGGGTTTTTTATATCTTTAAGACTAAGAGATGTAAATAGAACGAAAGATCGGTGAGGAACAAGGAAACTGTAGAACTATTGACAGTTTGTGTTGATAAATGGTGTATAAAATATGAACGCCAAGTTATAATGTTGTCAATATAGTGGATAAGTTATGTAAAAGTATTATAAGATAGTTGAACAGGTGTAGGTATAGAAGGGAGTTGGAAAGATGTGGAAAAGGGAGGGAGGATATAAGAGGGAAGGATGGGGTGAGAAAGACCCATCCCTACATGAGATAAGCAAACATGTCCGCATATAAATGGAGAGTCATGATGGGAGTAGGCAATGTGTAATAAGACGACGCAGACTAGTAGACGGGGCAATAGATAAGAGCGAGACGAATCGCATGATGGTCTGGGTTCCAGCTCGGCGATTCGCCACGCAAAGAATGGGAGGGAACACATTGCGATAGAGGTTTAGGTGGGTATGACATCTGACCCACGGATGTGGCTGATAGCGGCATCATGGGCGGGGGATACCAGGGGATGCTGTGATCAGCCAGTTGTTTTCCTTTTTGCTTCGTTTTTAGATGTATGTAGTGTAACTTCAGATTTAGCGAAGGGTGGTGCAGCTTATGGTCCGGCTTTCCGCCTCTGCTGCGCCACCAAATTAGAGTAGTGAAGGGTGATGCTGCTTATGGTCTGGCTAACCGCCTCTGCAGCGTCACCAAATTAGTTAGAGTACTGGAGTTAGTGGTTTTATAGTAGATATTGTTTGTTTAGTGTAGGGTGGCGTTGCCCATGGTATGGTTATCCGCCTGGGTGACGCCACTAAATTAGAAGGGTAGGTAGGTAGTTAGTAGTTTAAGGGGCGTAGATTAGAGATTGTTTGTCTAAAGTTTTTTTTTTTGTTTCTGTGTATTTTGTAGTATTTATTGCCTGTGATTGTTTGTCTAAAGTTTTTTTTCTTCTGTGTATTTTGTAGTATTTATTGCCTGTAAGCCGATGGTGGATACTAGGGTGGGAAATAAATAAATAAACAAATAAACAAATAAATAAACAAACTTCTCACTGATAGGGACATCCAGTTGGCAGTTAAATATCACACTAGAATGAAGAGATAAGAAAGTGACCCACTCTTCACCTTGCTATCTCACATGACAAGAGCGTGTCTGTTCTTCGAACTTCTTTAAATTTTGTGAGTAGATCAAACTCTTGTGACACCAAATTCAGCTGATTAAATAGTGCCACACACTAATTTTGGTTACGCTGGACACCGATACTGTTAAAACAGAACCTAATCTCATAATATACAGTTCTTAGGAACATAGACGTATTTTGAAGCATAATATCTTGTTCTACTCTGCTGCAAAATGTTCTGAACTAGCCACTGTTTGTAATATCCATTTTGTAGTGTATTCCTTTTTTTTTTTTTTTTTTTTTTTACAGGGCTTTGAGTAAAAAACAGGGATTATGGGAAATTTTGATTGTGCCTTCTTTTTCAGAAAGTTAGTAAAATCTGTACTTAAGCATTTAAAGTACAACATTGTGTTTGGTTAAATACAAGAACAGCTGACAGACAATTAAGTTCCATGTTCCACTAACACACAGTAACAATTTTAATATAGACCCAAGATCTCTCTTAAATACTAAGCATCTCAGACCAGTGTGTAATTTCAGCTGTTCACCAAACAATTCATGTGATGTGTGGTTGTAATAGTCAACAAGTCTTTGTTTTTTGTTTTTATTTTTTTTTAAAGGTTCACATATTCTGGTTGATTGTGACAAGACCGCTCGACAAGTCTATGCCAAGTTGTGTAAACATACGATATTTTACTCAGATCCAAGAATATTAAAGTGCCAAGTGTTTTGCATTGGTGTATAAACTTTCAATCAATTAATTTCAGCTGCATTAATGCATTAGTTTCCAGTAGACAGAAGCAGGACCACCAGTTGTATTCTGTGTGCCACGAACACGTGACAATTTTTGAAACCAAAAACCAGAACTTTAAATACCAAGTACTGTAGTTTATCTTTAACATTCAATGTATATTTATTTCACTAGTTTAGTCAGGGGAAGCAGGACAGTCAAACCCATAAACGTTCTTGTAACACCAATATTTCATATGGTTATAAGCGTTTTCATTTGAACGAGTGCGTTATCAAACAATACAAGTGTTCCCAGTGTTCCGTGTACATGAATGCGCGACAGTTTAGACTAAATCGATGTCTTTATACATTTTGCTTCATTGTGTATTTCATCCAGTCTTTTTCAGACAGAAACAGGACTGTCAAATCTAAGAATGCTCTTAGAGAGCCAAGTTTTCCACACCATTATAAGTGTCCTTATTGTGTTTTGTATATATTTTCAATCCAGTACATGTAATTCCAGTGTTCCATGTTCTATGAACACAACACTGTTAGAGCCAGAACTGGGAACTTTCTAAGCTCCAAGTTCTCCTTGCCAAGTGTATGTTGCATTTCAAAATAATATCTATCAACTCAATGATGTATTTCCATGCAACCACCCATAGGTGCATGGATTTTTCATTATGATGATTGCTATCAGTTTCCCCTTAATTTAATTTTCACCAAGAACTGATGATGACTCAATGGGAGTCGAAACCGGTCTTCTTATAATTGAATAAATTGTTGCAATATGTTGAATGGTGGAACATCCCTCAAACTCTACAAAAATAATAAAGCGCCTGGGAACGATGGCATAACTGCAGAGATGTTGAAAATAGGAGGAGATGACCTCATCAGAAGAATTCATACACTCTTAACAGAAATATGGGAGACCATAATGATTCTGAAGGACTGGAAAAATGCCATTATCCATCCGTTACATAAGAAAGGCAATCGAGCGGACCCCAGCAACTACAGAGGCATATCCCTTTTACCAGTTATATACAAGGTACTATCTAAAGCGCTATTAAACAGAGTAGAACAACAAACAGATCATTTGATTGGTGAATACCAAGCTGACTTCAGAAAAGGTAGATCGTGTTCTGAGCAAATTTGGAGTCTGAAGACAATATTAAGGACACGCTGCAGTACCACTACATTTGTCACCTTTGTGGACATCCTAGGAGAGCTGTGTGGACAAGAAGACCACAGAATTAATCTGCCAGACTCTCACAGATAACGTCTCAAGTGAAGATTCTAGGTGAACTATCAGAGCCTTTTAAAGTGCATACAAGAGTTCGACAAGGAGATGGCCTCTCCCCAATCCTTTTTAACTTAGTGTTAGACAAAGTCATTAGGGAATGGGGAAAATAAATTGAAGGCATAAACATTGGTACTCAGGGACAAAGAATTAACGTGAAGTGCCTAGCTTTTGCTGATGATCTAGCTATCTTTACCAAGACTAGTGAAGAAACCAGGTATGCCATAGAGAAGTTACATAAGATAGCATCAAAGACAGGCCTCCAAATATCGTATGAGAAGACTCATATCATGGCTAATGGACACCAGAATATCCACAGATCCCCACTACAGACAAATTATGGAATAATCACACAGGTCCCTTCCTTCAAATATCTAGGAGAAATCATTGTACCATCCAGATTGGACAAGAAAGCTAATTTAGAAAGAGTCACCAAACTCCTGAAAGCATACTGAATAATATGGAATCACTACAATAAGTGTGTGATGTCACAAAATGCAAAACTTCGGCATTACAAGACGGTTGTTCTTCCGGAAGCTTTGTATGCCTCAGAAACCACATCTCTAGGAGGCCACACTAAAACTGATGAAATTAAAAAACAAGAACGAAAAATTCTTAGGAAAATATATGACCCCGTTCATGTAAATGGTATATGGATCAAAAGAAAAACTGTTGATTTGTATAAAGCAATCGACAAGTTCACCAATACCGTACGCAGGAGACAATTGAAATTCTATGGCCACATCTGTAGAATGGACAACACTCGATATGGGGGGGAAAAAAAGAAAAAAAAAACTGCTTGGTTTAATTAATTCAAAGAAGTTCAAAATCAGCTAGTTACAGAATGAAGCATCACACAAGATACCAGCAGGGATCGCAAAGCTCAAGGCTTTTGGAACTCTGGCTGCAAAGCACACGTTCACGGTAAAGGCTAAAAGAACCACAGGGAAACAATGGATGGAAGAATGCAAGAAACACCATAGCAAGTTCATGAAGAGATTTTGACAGGAGAAGAAGAAAGCAAAACCATCATCAAGCTAACAAGTTCCAACGCACACTGTAAACGGGCATAACGAAGAAAGAATAATATGTCCCACTAACTTCTTTTATAATTTCCGGAGACACCGAGGTGCCGGGATTTAATCTCACAGGAGTTCTTTTATGTGCCAGTAAATCTACTGACACAGGGCTGACTTATTTGAGCACCCTCAAATACCACCAGACTGACGTAAAGGAGACAAAGGAAGCATATGGGAATAGGGAGAAGTTATTACTATTTGCAGATAATATTGTGGTTTGGGGAACAAACAGCAAAGAAGTACAAGAAAAACTTGATACTCTGAACAAGAAAATTAAGAAGTATAGTATGGAAATCAGCACAGAGAAAAGCAAGACCATGGTGATATCAAGAGGAGAAAGACAAAGTGGTCAAAGCCTTGATATTGTGGACTGTTTCAAATACCTAGGGAGTGAATTAATGCAGAATACAAAACTGAACATGGAGATTAGCAAGAGGGTGCAACAGAGAAATGCATTGCACCAGAGTGTTTAGAAACTTTGTCTGTAATAAGAGAGTACCAAGGAAGTATAAAGAGAATGTACAAAATGTTTTATGCACCCATATTGACTTATGTGGCTGAGACCTGGACAATGACAAGTAGGGATGAGAGTAGAATTCAAGTCAGCAAAATGAAATACCTAAAAAGTATGACTGGAAAGACAAAGAAAGGCAGAGTGAAGAACGAAGGTGTTAAAAACAAAGTCAGAATAAAAGATTGTAAATGAGAGAATTGATAGGAGTAAACTAAGATGGTTTGGACATGTAAAGAGGATGGATCAGAAAATAATACCAAAATGAATAATGAAGATGAAGTCTGAGGAAAAGAGAGTGAGAGGGAGACCTAGAACCAGGTGGATCGATTAAATAAAGAGGAGTGCAAGGAGAAGAAATCCTGGACAGGGACAAAATGATGGAAGAGGAATGGTGGAATGAGAGAGGAGATAGAAGTGCCATAAATTCCCCGACCCCGCAAGAGCTGGATAAGGGGAAAGGAGGAGTAATTAATCTGACCTAGTAACCACCTATTACAATATTTTATGCATTGTAATAGCTGTTTTAAAATGAAGAAAACAAAAAACAGGACACAGAAATTGTCTTCCGAGATCTCCTTGCTTACAGAGACTGGCACTGAACATTTTGCCAATTGCTGGTAGAGGTGTGTAGGTGTTAAGGGTGTCTGTTTTGAATAAAATAACACTGATTCATTGTCTTTATCTTCAATGCAAAAGACCAAATGAAAAACTGTATCTCAAAGCAATACTCAATAATAAGACAATTAAAATCACATGCACTATATGACCACATCATGAAAACCTGCCTTTCTACTGGTACTGCTGGTAAAATACACAGCACATCATATGTTCCTGTCCCAGAATTCAGTTACTAAGGACGGCCAATCTAAATTAGTTAAAAGCACTCCAAAAATGTGGCAATTTATTTACTATTAATGCAGTCAGTATCATTCTTCTTTAAATTTTATGCTTACCCTGCAAGTAGACCAAAATAATTTGAATAACCTAGAATAATTATCAAACATATGTCTTCCTACAATTATTATAGGCACATTAAATTTAATTTTGTTCATTTCAAACAAATCAGAGTAATATTACTTTCTAGTAAAACATAGATGCTTTTCATATAAATTTTACAGGAAAAAGTTAGTAATAAAATTACCACCTTACCTTCAAAAGAGAGCAAATTTCTCCCAATTCTTGACGTTGAAGATTGGTTGGTAGATTTAGTTTGGGAGAGAAGATGACATCCAGCACTGCAAAAAACTGTTCTGGGCTAAGAGGCTTGGTGGATGGTTTGTAGGACAAGATATCTTTGATATATCCTATCACGTAGGATGAATAATTCCGAAGCTCTATTACTGGCACCATCACAACCTGCCAAACTATTTCATTTTATAATTAGTAAGTATATTCTCATATTGAAAAGGAAAAATACTATTTATAATTTTACACTGATATTACAGTTGGCAAACTCAAGATGGACTGGTCTCCATGTAAAATATCCTGAATCAAAGCTCATGACTGGTATGTTATTTTGTTTCATCTCCATTACCAACAGTATGTAATCACTCATCCCAGTACTAGCCACGGTCATTACTGCTCACGAGATGGATGGGGGATGGGAGATATACACATTTTACAGGAAATTTAATGTCACCTCTATAAGACTTAACAACCTCCAATACTGAATGGATATGTTATGTCAATGGAGTAAATCCTTAAATTGGCTATAAAAACTAGAACACAAAACCTCATAATTTTGACGACTGCGACTTGGCAAAAATTAGTTATTTGCATTGTCTTCGCGCACAACATTGCTGTCCATTGTTGAACTTTCCTAAATCGTCATAAAAGTTGTTGTGATGAGTTCTGTTCCATGATCTGCTCGTTCGTGGGTAAAAAATTCAATAGTGAGTCATAAATTTTATGATCTTTTGTGTTTACATGGTGCAGTTACGGGAAGGTAAGTATTTAGTGTAGAATGATATGCAACTTACGTTTGTGAAGTAAGTAAACAAGGCACATATTGTCCCCTTCAAAAGTGGAAATAATTTATTAAGGGAGAATGATTTATTTCATCAGTGAAATGAAACATTATTTCGATCGCCAGTAGGGTGAGATTTTACACTCCCGTGCCAGCATGAACAAGCCACCTGCGAACTGGTTTTCCCAACCTACCAAGAGAACGAGGAAGCAGGGTGAAATTCCTTTTAGGTGTCCTTCAGACACGTGTGTGTGCCACGTGATCAGGCGGGCAGCGTGATTGTAATCGATCAATAATGGCAAGGTCGTGCGACGTGAAACTAGGGCAGCCAATAAAAATGACAACCTTCACAGGAATGCAACAGATCTACCAATCAGATATAATCAAGAGGCACACCTCCGTCTTAAGACAGTGAATTTATGGTAATTCCAAAGGAAATTTTATAGAGGGTTTTTACTTCTGAACACTTGATTTGAGCGTTACTCCGAATGCAGCTACGGTCGAGACTGGACGTCGTTTGCTTTACTGGGAGACTTTGCATTAGAGAAGACACTGAGGACTGAATGAACTGCAATTCAGGCATTTTAAAAACTTCTCTACGATTTATTTATGACTGTCATAAGTTAAGTGTCCATCTCCAAATTATTAAACATCACGTGTGTATCCTGGACTATTGCTAAGACTTTTATTAGTTTCAGCTTTTCTACAAGAACTCAGAAGAAGGAAGGTCGTTGGTTCGAGCTCACTTCAAGATGGCTATCCCTTTCCAAGATGAATCCTACTGTTTCCTGTGCACCTTCATCTCCTCCATGGGTCACTAATTATGTAAGGCGTCGGACATGGGCAAGACTTTGTTCGATGGAAGGTGATGTGACCACGTACTAGGTCATCAGCCAGAATCCAGTTAACAACAGCCACATGAGTATTCTTTAAGAATTCATCTTTCTATCTTTCTGTAAAATGTCTGTAAAACGTAGCCTTACCTTATTCATTTAGATTTTCTATTAGTTTAGCAGTAGTTTGACTTTTCATTCTTCTTTCCTCGGTGGGAGGTAGTTTGTGCTCTGGAATGAATGTGTATTCGGTTCTATTAGTTAGAGATAAGAGTGAATGTCATCGAGAGAGACCTCAACTGTCCTAAAAATTTAAGACGGCAGGAGAAGTAAAAGTAAATGACCTCCGCGTTAATCTTGAATGATTTTGAAATAGTTTGAAAATTAATTGAGACGGATTAGTGTTTTTCTGAGTGTCAAATTTCATTCTACGATTATACGACATTTCTGTGGACTTGAGTTCGTTTAGAGTCATCTGAATAATTTTGTACGATAGCTTTGCAAGTGTGATTAGGCACGGTCATTAAATATAATAATAATAATAATGAATAAAAATAATTAAACCTAATTACGGGCTAAAATTTGAATAAGGTCATGGGTTTAATATTGGTTTGTTCTTGGAAAGAATTGACGTGTGCTCACTTTATGTAAAGTAGGCCTGGAACATGGCATCCTCTGGACGGAGTAATGATGAATTATACGTATATTTTATTGTGCTATTAATTTGATTATGACTTGCAGATGGACATTATATTTTGTGTGATAATTTATGCATCAATTAGAGTCATTTTTGGAAGAAATGTGTCGCTCGACATGATTTCTTCGAGCTTGAGCGCCTTTCAGAAGTTGCAAGGGCAGCAGTCTGGATGATTAACCGATATGGCCTTGTAATAATATTTAACATGGCTTAGCTTTTGTTGATACTGCTACATGGCTGAAAGCAATAGGAAACTACAGCCGTAACTAACTCCCGAGGACATACAGCTCTCTCTGTATGAATGATGTACTGAAGATGGCTTCCTCCCGGAGGCAAAATAGTCCCCCATTCGGATCTCTTCAGGAAGACGATTGCGACATTCTGTGAGTCAGGGCGTGGAATGTTAGGAGTTTGAATTGTGGTAAGTTAGAGAATCTGAAGATGGAAATGGATAGACTAAAATTAGATTTAGTTGGTATAAGTGACGTACACTGGCAGGAAGAGCAGGATTTTTGGTCGGAGGTGTACAGAATTATCAATACAAAATCAAACATGGGAAATGCAGGAGCTGGTTTAATAATGAATAAGAAAATAGGGCAGTGGATAGGCTACTAGGACCAGCATAGTGAACGAATTATTGCTGTCAAGGTAGACACCAAACCAATGCCCACCACAAGAGTGTAGGTCTATGTGTCTACTAGTTCAGCAGTGATGAGGAAATCAAAAGAATATGTAAGGAGATAGAAGATTGAATACAATTAGCAAAAGATAACGAGAATCTAATTGTGATGGGAAACTGGAATGCAGTGGTAGGCCAAGGAAGAGAAGATAATACCATAGGAGAATTTAGACTGGGACGAAGGAATGAAAGAGGAAGTCAGCTGGATGAATTCTGCACTGGTCATAATTTAGTCCTTGCTTATACTTGGTTTGAACAGCACAAACGATAGCTGTACATGTGGACAAAACCTGGAGTCGCGGGAAGGTATCATATAGACTGCATTATGACTAGGCAGAGATTCAGAAACAAAGTGCTGTCTCCTGAATACTGGATACCAGCCACACATAAGCGTCTGCAGCTATTGAGCTTGGTTGCTGAAGAAAAGTTAGGAAGAAATATAAGATCATGTAAGAATCAGTGGATAACTCGGGAGATATTAGACCTGATTGATGAACAACGGAAATATAAGAGTGCAAAAAATGAGGTCAGAAGAGAATTAAAGAATAAAGTACATAGAAAGTGCAAGTCAGCTAAGGAAGAATGGCTGAAAGAAGTGCAAGGATGTTGAAGGTTGTATGGTCATAGGAAAGGTTGATGCTTTATACAGGAAAATCAAGGAAACCATTGGAGAAAAGAAAACTAGGCGTATGCATATTAAGAGTTCAGATGGAAAACCACTTCTAAGGAAAAAAGGCAAGGAAGAATGATGGCAGGAACATATTCTACAACTGTATCAAGGAAAAGATATAATGATTAAATGGAATGGCGTATGGCTTTCAGTGCCAGGAGTGCCCGAGGACAAGTTCGGCTTGTCAGATGCAGGTCTTTTAATTTAATGCCCGTAGGCGACCTGCACATTGTAATGAGGATGAAATGATGATGAAAACAACACACACAAACACCCAGCCCCCCGTGCCAGTGGAATTAACTAATTATGATTAAAATTTCCGACCCTGCCAGGAATTAAACCAGGGATCCCTGTGACCAAACGCCAGTGCGCTAACCATTTAGCCATGGAGCCGGACCAATAGTAAGTTTCAGGAACAAAAAGAAACTCTTGACACTGATGAAATGGGAAACCAAATTTTGAGGTCAGAATTCAACAGAAGCTTGAGAGACATAGATAGGAACGAGGTACCTGGAATTGATGTTATATCCTCAGAATTACTGACTGGCTTCGGAGAACCCAGCAAGGGGAGTTTATTCCGTTTAGTGTGTAAGATGTGTGATACAGGAGAAGTGCCATCTGATTTTAGACATAATGTTATACCTATTCCCAAGAAATCAGGTGCTGACAAGTGTGAAAACTACCACAACTTCAGTTTATTATCTCATGCTTTCAAAATGTTAACACCTATTATTTACAGAAGAAAGGAAAGACAAGTTGAAGCTGAGTTGGGAGATAATTTAGCCAGTGGCAGTAATAGACCGGAAATTTTCAACGATTACTTTGCGTCTAATTTTGTTTTACCTGTTCAGTTCCCAGATTTTCCATGTATTGATTCTGTTCCTTCTCATAGTCTCAGTAATCTTTCCATCTCTGAGTCAGAGGTCTATTCATTACTTTGCTTTATGACAATGGAGTTTATCAATCAATCAATCAATCAATCAATCAATCAATCAATCAATCAATACTGATCTGCATTTAGGGCAGTCGCCCAGGTGGCAGATTTACCACCCTTTCCACTTCCTCAAGCACAATTTCACCAAAATCATTTTCCTCCTCCTCCATGAGCTCCGTTGTTCGCGACACCACCATGAAGATTTCCTTTTACGTTGAGAAGATTTTCAAAATATTCCCTCCACCTGTCCAGTGATTTCCTGGGATCTATTATGAGTTCACCTGAATTACCTAAAACACTGTTCATTTCCTTTTTCCCTCCCTTCCTAAGATTCTTTATTACTGTCCAGAAAGGTTTCCCTGCTGCTTGACTAGCCTTTCCAGGTTATTACCAAAATCATCCCATGACTTCTTTTTGGATTCAACAACTATTTGTTTCGCTCTATTTCGTTCATCTACATACAATTCCCTGTCTGCATCAGCCCTTGTTTGGAGCCATTTCTGATAGGCCTTCTTTTTAATAGTACAAGCTGCTCTCACTTCATCATTCCACCAAGATGATCACTTTTTCCCATCTTTACACACTGTTGTTCCTAGGCATTCCCTTGCTGTTGCTACTACAGCATCCCTGTATGCCACCCATTCTCTTTCTATATCCTGAACCTGCTTACTGTTCACTGTTTGAAACTTCACTAATTATATCCATGTACAGTACTTCTGTCTAATTTCCTCGTCCCGGAGATTTTCTACCCTTATTCGTTTGCAGACAGATTTCACTTTCTCCATCCTATGCCTAGAGATACTTAGTGCACTGCAGATCAGATAGTGGTCTGTATCATCGAAAAATCCACAAAAAATCTGTACATTCCTAAGAGATTTCCTGAATTAAACGTCTGTTAAGATATAGTCTATTATAGATCTGGTACCCCTACCCTCCCATATACAGTGGTGAATAGCCTTATGCTTGAAGATTGTATTCGTAACTGCTAAATCCATACTATCACAGAATTCCAGCAGACGTTTCGCATTCCTATTAGGTTCCTAATCTTCCCCACATTTACCCATCACCCTTTTGTATCCTTCAGTTCTATTTCCAACTCTCGCACTGAAATAGCCCATTAGCACTATCCTATCCTTGCTGTTGACCCTGACTACAATGTCACTCAATGCTTCATAAAACTTAACAATTTTATCCTCATCTGCGCCCTCACATGGTGAATACACTGAGACAATTCTCATCCTAATTCCTCGAACTACCAAATCTACCCACATTATTCACTTGTTTACGTGCCTAACAAACTAAATTGCATGCAATGGTATTCCTGATGAACAGCCCTACCCCACACTCTGCCCCTCCCTTTTTAATCCCCAGCAAGTACACTTTATAATCTCCTATCTTCTTTGAATTGAAAGCAAATTTACAAAAAACTCTTACTGATTTCCTAGGCCCTACATACTCTAGGTTTTTCTGTTGGGGTTAACTCCCTTAGCCTGTAACAATCCCATGTCACACCTGCACAGCAGCAGCTTACTGATGAATTGATGTGGCATTTCCCTTACAAAGGCAACAACCTCAACCCATAGCCATTGATTCTCTCTTAGTTTATCAGATTTCTTACTGGCCAAACAACCCTCAGCCAGACAGATGCTAGCAGTACTGTCTAGTCTGTTACATACCGTAGCAGGATGTTCCTAACCTGAACTTTGGCAATCTAAAAAAATATATATATATATTAATTATTATTATTATTATTATTATTATTATTATTATTATTAGATTGGTTTTATGTCCCACTTTTCATGTTTTGAAATTTTCAGACGTGCTGATGTGCTGGAAGTTTGTCTGCAGGAGTTTACATATTGGTAAACCTACTGAAAAAAGGCTGGTGTATTTCAGTATCTACAAATACCACTGACTGAGCCAGGACCAATCTTGCCAACTTACGCTCAGAAAGCCAGCCAGTGTTCTACTGTCTGTGCCCCTCAATCCAGCAGCAGCTATCTAATTATCACTTTTTGATGCCAAGTTGTCATTCTTGTGTGGACAATGTACATGTAGAAACTCCAGAAAGGTTCTTGGACTCTCCGACAGTTACACAAAAGATAACAGTAAGATAGTAAAAAACAGAGGTATGAAGCCCATATTCCTTAGCTGTTCATACAACTTAAAATATTGGAGATACATACAGCATGAAACAAACCCCAAAAGAACTGCAACAGCTTGTGATCGGCGATCTGGTAAAACACACACACACACACACACACACACGCGCGCGCACACACGCACGCACGCACACACACACCCCCCCCCCTATCTTTCATGTTAGTTTTTTATGAGTTACTCAAAAACAATTTTACTATTTATTTTTTCATTTTCTAACAAGTGATTTTACACTAATTTCATTACCAGCCTAAATTAAATTGTAACTTTATGACATGTTGACCAACTGATAGGCCCAAGTTGTTATTCAACTTCATTATAAACATTATCCTGTCATTGATACTACCTTGTCATCTTAGCAACCATTCTCACTGCATCTGCATGTATTGTTTCCAGCTTATGAATATAGCATCATGAATCCATTCAATGTTCATTTCCATACACCACAGCTGTGTGGGGACATAAGAAACTATGAACATTCAATATGAAGAGCAAAGCTAGGAATATGTCTAAACATATTTTGCTGTGGTCTCTACTAATATTTTGACACAGCTTTATGGAACTGTCAAGCAATAGAAAACTAATCAGGTTCATGGAGGATGCAATTGCAGTTCAGACAATACAGATAAAGATGGGTAAAACAATAAGATGGTATCAAAGAACAATATGTTGAAAGAGAAAGTTTCTCCACACTTTATATACATGTGTTGATTATCAGTATCATATGAACAGTTCATTTTCATTCTACTCTATTACAAATTCAAGGAGACTGGACTATCACTAACCTGTAATTCCTACTGAGAGATCTTTATAGCCTCCCAGACCAAGTGCCCAGAGCAAGGACAGACCAATGGGTTGACGATTTTGGTATGAATTAAGCAGAGCAGTAACATTTGGAATATTTGCCACCACAATCCGTGGATTCTGAAAAGCCATGAGCTGTAAGATCATCTTATAACCTAATACTGATCCACTAGCTGAAACAAAACAAAAACAATTCAGTTAAATTTCAAATAAATAGTCTCTAATGTGAAACATAACTGGCACTAATAACACAACACAGCCTTTGTATTAATTCAATGAATGAAGGAATGGAATGGAGAACAAATAGAATATTCAAGCAAAACCTTGGATTTATTAGATAATGAAATTCTACAATTTAATCTGGAATGTAAACTGAAACTGATGCTTTTGTTTAAAAGTGTAACACCTAGGTCATCGGCCCAATATAAATGATGAAAATCATGGTAGTATGTAATAATATGACATCACAAGCACGCCTTGTAATTATGAAATAAGGGGAGAATGTGTATTATGATGCAATTTTGTGCTGTTTATAAATGCTTTTTTACAATTTGCTTTACGTCGCAACGACACAGACAGGTCTTATGGCGATGATGGTGGAAGAAAGTGCTGGGAGAGGGAAAGAAGCGGCCGTGGCCGTAATTAAGGTACAGCCCCAGCATTTCCCTGGTGTGAAAATGGGAGACCACCTAAAACCATCATCACGGCTGCCAACAACAGGGTTCGAAATCACTATCTTCCAAATGCAAGCTCACAGCTGAGCGACCCTCACCACAAGGCCAACGCGCTCAGTTCTAATAACGTTGGTGTAAGTCCACATATGTATGGAATGGAAGTTAAAATATTGCTCAAGATTGTGTAACGTGGGAAAGCAGTGGCTAAATAAGGAGAGACTGTTGAACTCAGATGGAAATACCTAGAATTGTTGCATCACAAGGTTTGGAAACCTGGGTAGCAGTTGGGATGCATAAGTTGAGGACTACAATCTATTAACGTGAAACAACTGAGTAACACTAAGCACAATTGTATCACCTTAGCGGTGGCCAATCAGGACAATGGGAATTTTTAAACTTTGATCATCATCTCATTGACTGGAAGATGCTAGTAGATAAGTCGTGTAGTGTGGCTACCAGACAACTCTTGGGATGCCAATGCCATGTGGTCATAATGATATAAATGCAGGTTCGAGCAGGAAGAGAGGTCATTCTAAGATTGTTATGCTAACATTGCTATTCTGGAAGGTTTTCATACCGAGCTCGATAGCTGCAGTCGCTTAAGTGCGGCCAGTATCCAGTACTCGGGAGATAGTAGGTTCGAACCCCACTGTCGGCAGCCCTGAAAATGGTTTTCCGTGGTTTCCCATTTTCACACCAGGCAAATGCTGGGGCTGTACCTTAATTAAGGCCATGGCTGCTTCCTTCCCACTCCTAGCCCTTTCCCGTCCCATCGTCGTCATAAGACCTATCTGTGTCGGTGCGACGTAAAGCAACTAGCAAAAAAAAAGTTTCCATGAGGAGATTATTCTTATGAGAAGCTGATTGTGGGACTGTTCTTCTGTGAGATTATTATGTAGAGACTCTTATTGTGGTGAGGTTATTATTCTGAGACTGCTATTCTGCCATGTTATGAGACTATTCTGAGATCTAAGGCTACACCTTCAGTTAGATGCACTGTCGTGCTATCTGACAGTTATTTTTCATTTGATATACACACATCAAAAAAAGTTGTGTGTATTGCTGGCCAAGAGTCTTAGTGGTCTCAAACCCATTACCAGTTCTTGCGTGCATGTATATCTGCTGTGTATACTAGCCTGTTTCAATGAGGACAGCATGACATGGTTTTGTGACAGGCTACCAGTGGCGCTGTATGCTTGAGCGCACTGGCAACTGGGTAAAGCCTGCATGTAGTGTGTTCAGCGTGCATCAGAATGCCAAGGACAACCGTAACTATGCACGATCGCATTCGTATAGTGACACTGGTGCAACAGGAGATGCGGCAGATTGATGTTGCTGCTATCGTTCGCGTGAACCAAAGTGACATTTCCCGGATATGGAACAAGTTCAGAGTAACCCACTGTCGCAGACCGACGCTGGATGAGTAGGCCAAGAGGAAAACAACATGAGAAAATCAATATGTACGCTTAATGGCTCAGATATATCCCAATCTCAAATATTATTATAATATTTGAGATATACGTCAACTTCAATACGGAACCAAAATGAGAATAGTTACTTGTAATATATCCCTATCGTCGAGCTAGTCATCTGAGGCAAGACCTTCGAACAGCAACAGGTACCAATGTTTCGCCCCAGACTATTCGTTATCTCCATGAGGTACGGTTACACTCCAGAAGGCCTATTCGAGCGCCTCCACTTACTCAACATCACAGAAACATCAGACTGCAATGGGCAAGACAGCAGCAGCTAAGGACCAGCGAGCAATGGGACCAAACATTGCTTACAGACGAGACCCGTATCTGTTTACAGTCCGACAATAGATCTGTGCGAGTGTGGAGACAACCCAGTGAACGTATGCATGACCAATACATCAGAGACCGATACCAACAGAGAGGAGGTGGCGGTGGAATGTTTTGGGCTGGCATCATACATGGTCGCTGTACCCCTCTTGTGTTCATCAGAGGGCATATGACAGGCATATGTTAATGGGATACTATCCTAGCACCTGTAGTGAAAGGCTTTGCTGACAATTTTGGCCCAACTTTCAAGTTTGTTAATATCTCGTCCGCACAGAGCTGGCATTGGCAATGTCCCTTCAGGAGAATTGTATTCACAGAATGGACAGGCCTGCCTATTTGCCTGGTCTTAACTGTATAGAGCAGGCATGGGTACTGCTTAAAAGAGCAATCTGGAACTACACTCAATCTCCAGTAACTATTCCAGGCCTCATTTATGCAGAGATGTTGAGAGGTCGCGTCAAGTATTGATCAACTCATGGCGAAGTTTTAGAGTCAATATGAGATTAAGATTATCATCATGTTTTTCTGTCAATAAGCAAAAATGCTTTCAGTTTCATTGTATGTTGTAACAGATAGCCAACAAACATCTTAATGTGTTGTTTTCCAACTGTTGTATTAATTTATAAGTAATTCCATCTCATTTTCATCCCAACTGTGCTCCATAGCAATATGCAAAGCATGTCTTTGATGTGCATAATGAAATATGACTTGCTTCTCACTTGTGTTGCATGTGTGTCCAATTTAACAGTCATTGTTGAAGGTAGAGCTGTATGGCAGCATGGGTTAGTGGAGTCCAGTGTAGTGTAAATCCTATTGCATTATGTCTGAGAGCTGAAGACTGATTGATTGATTGATTGATTGATTGATTGATTGATTGATTGATTGATTAGTCCAACAGATGCTGGTGGTGAGCTACGAGGTCCTGGATGCAAGAGTGAAGCATACGTGTGTGACAATTTTAAGTTAAGCATAACACTGCATAAATTAGTATGATCCTAATATGAGGCAGGCGGTGGTACCTTGACTTTATAAGCTAGCTATCTCTATGGGTGAGTGCTATAAGGAATATTCTTCAGACGCACGAACTGTAAATATATAAATAAGACGTGAAATGCTCATGTCTATATGCACTATCTTCATTATGTGTGACAATTATTTTCACAGAAAATAAATGAAAAGTTGTGAGGTGGAAATTCCGTCATATGTTTGTAATTGGGAAGAAGTTGAGTTAGTAGACGATTCTTCATTTGTATTAAATTCATATTTAAGTTTATAGTAGTATTTTCTTGTAGCATGTTACCTAGATTTAGTTTTAGGGGGTTAGTAGGTGTCAGATAAGGTTAGGAAGCAAATTTGGAGACTTGTCAGTACATGATCAATGCTCTGGGAAGCTGGAGATACCTCATGCTATACAAATTTATTTATTTATTTATTTATTTATTTATTTATTTATTTATTTATTTCTGTAATTATATTACAGTGGCACCCAAATTCAAGTTTTGATGTTATTCTAGCAAGTTTATTTAATAGTAAGGGGGGATAACTTTTATGCGCACCCCAGTAAATTCATAAATGTTTATTTCATTTTATTAACACTAGAACAGCAGAAGGGGTCAAAATGACACTCGCCTTGAATTTTTCTTTAATAATGTGTGCATGGTTGTATCATTTCTCTTCAAATATCTTGACTTTTCATCGTTTTTTTTTTATCCTGTTTATGGTAATGTATCGCATCCAGAAAAGTATTTACATTTTCATAGATTTTTGATAGGACATACCCTGGACAGCGGTAAGGGTCATTTTGACACCTGTACAATTCCTTATTACAACGCAGCAGTTTGCATTGTCAAACAACAGTGTTTACCCGGTCTGGATTTTTAGTATTGTTGAGCTCTTACTGTCAGACGAGTGTTGCAGTTAGCGGGATTAACCTGGGATAAATTTGTGGAAAAATGCCTTCACTGTTACCACCCAAGAGAAAATATTACAATCGATGAACAATTACTTCCCAGCAAAACCAGGTGCAGATTTACCCAATTTTTTTTTTTTTTTGCTATTTTGTTTTACGTCGCACCGACACAGATATGTCTTATGGCGGCGATGGGAGAGGAAAGGGCTAGGAAGTGGAAGGAAGCGGCCGTGGCCTTAATTAAGGTACAGCCCCGGCATTTGCTTGGTGTGAAAATGGAAAACCACGGAAAACCATCTTCAGGGCTGCCGACAGTGGGGTTCGAACCCACTATCTCCCGGATGCAAGCTCACAGCTCACAAACACGACCAACAAATATGGACTCAAATTCTGGATTGCTGCAGATGCGGACTCAAAATACATCTGCAATGTCTTTCCATACCTTGGTAAAGTTGACACGCATCCTGATAAGCGGCCTTTGGAATAGTACATCGTACTTCGCCTCGTGGAGCCCTTTCTAAACCAAGGGAGAAACGTGACGGCAGACAGCATCTTTACATCTCTCCAACTTGCTAAGAAGGTCCAAGAGGAAGAAACTATGCTGGGGGGTAACAATCAACCCCATTCGTTGGGAAATCCCTACTTAGGTGAAGCAGTCCATGTCTGAATGACACTCTACAACCACCTTGCAACAGACCGGAAACATACAGTGCACCTTGACAGTGTACCAAGGGAAGAAGAAGAAAGTCGTCCTTCTCAGCACATGGCATGCTGAAGCAACCATGAACAGAGAATGAAAGAAGAAACTGGAAACTGTAACTTTCTACACCATCACGAAACACGGCGTATATGTGGTCGACCACATATCTATAAATGTACCACCAAGGCTGCATGCAGGAGGTGGCCAATGCATATCCTTTTCAATATCCTAGACCTACCAGCTTTCAATGCTTGGGTCATTTACAAGCAAGTAATGGGTAGGAAGATAAGGTGGAAGAATTTCATCCCCCAGCTGGCTGGTGAAATTACAAGTCCATCTATAAACTACAAGTAGTGCTAAGTTGGTCTGTGTAAAGGCAACAAATTTAGTGATGCCTGCAGTAAGTATCTCAAAGCAGTGTGCAGAAAATGTGCACGAAATGTAAAAGTTGTGCGCGCAAAATGTACTTAGAGAATTCTAAATTTTCCTAAAAGTATTCCTAAAATGTATAATTGTTGCAATGTGAACGACTAAGAAAAGGTGTTCAATTGGTTAGTTTTGTGAAAACTCCTTAGAGAAACAGAAACATGGTGCAGTTGTATTATTATTATTATTATTATTATTATTATTATTATTATTCATGTGTCCATGAGTAATATAAAAGGTCCATACACTAATTTCAGGTATCAGTGTTAAATAAATTTGTGGAAACACAGTAGAAGAAAATACATCTCTTTTTTGTGTTCTAATTTGAACGTTTCAGAGTATTTCGTATGAAGTGTCAAAATGACCCCTTACCGCTGTTCTAGTGTTAATGCCCATCAGGCAGATAACCATGAAGGTTCATCATATGGTAGAATATTATAATTTAAGCCAACAATGAGGCATGTTTAGGCAAGTAATTTTGAATATCCTTATCAGGAGTTTCAAATGTTCCCCAAAAGAGGTGGTAATAAATTTGAGGTCTAGGAAAGTTGCAAATGGCACATCAAGTGTGGCTGGAATAAGGTCCAAATTTGCTTTATAATCTAGGTATGCACAGGGGAACTAGGTATATTTGTGTTGAAGTCGTCATACTTGAATGTTATGAGGATTTCTAGTGAACCTGATATTTTGAAATGAAGAGGTAGAAATATGCAGCAAAGAGTTATGTTTGAGAGTAAAAGTAGTGTTAGTGAGAGCTTAAACATAAGTGTACAAAGGGATTAAAATGAAGTATTGAAAGAATTTTTATTTTTTTTAATCTGCAGCGATGAGGAAGGAAACAGAAAAAGTAGTCAATATGATGATTTTTGAAACTAATAGAACAGATTAAGGAATTACTCAGGAAAAATTAGTAGTGAGGGGAAAGAATTAAGGGATGATTTAAGTGAGAAAATTAGTGATTAGGGGAATGAATTAAGCAGTCAGTAGAAACAATTAAGTAACAAGTTTGAAAATCAGCAAAAAGAGTTGCATAATTTGGGAGAAGTGCTTACTGAAAAGATAGATTTTCAATTGTAAGTAAGGAAATTGATACCATCAGATATATTCCTCAAAGACTCCTCATTCACCAAACTAAATTGACTATCTTCACAGAAATTTCCCTTTCAATTTCTGAAACTTCCATGAGAGCATCAATTGCCACAGTGTTATTGCCAACAACACTAGCACAAGAATTCCTTAATTTCTTCACACACCTTAGCTGAAAAATTGATAATCAGATGGATTTTTGGAGTAGTGGGTGTAGAGAAATTAGGGAAGATTTGTAGGAGAACCTACTATGTGCTAGTGTTGATGGTGATTGCACTGTGGCAATTGATGTTATGGTGGAAGTTTCAGAAACTGAAAGTGGTTTTTTGTTAAAGTAATCAAGGTGGTTTGGTGAATGAAGAGTCTTTGAGGAAAATATTTTATGTTGTGGATGTTAGTGTAAGGGAGAAGATTAATGTTTGGTTGGTTATGTGTCAGAATGGTGATGTTCAGATTAATGAAATTTCTGTTAATAGGTTTGAGAGTAAGTGTTATTGGCATGAAGGATGTGTGAGTGGGAGCTGATATGAAAGTATTGAAGATGGAGTAATTGTTGGGGAATTCAGTAGAAATGATGGACCTCACAAGATGAATTATGTATTGATTTCAGACACTGCAGGAGCGTGAGTGATGGAACGTGTGCGAAGAATTGTGTGAATGAGCTTGGGGTATTCATGGTATGTTGGATAAGGGTGAGTGGACTATAATTGTAAGTGTCGTTCATGAAGGCTTGTTTGAATTGGATTAATAATAATAATAATAATAATAATAATAATAATAATAATAATAATAATAATAATAATAATAATGTTATTTGCTTTACGTCCCACTGACTACTCTTTTACAGTTTCTGGAGACGCCAAGGTGCCGGAATTTTGTCCCGCAGGAGTTATTTTACGTGCCAGCAAATCTACCGACACGAGGCTGACGTATTTGAGCACCTTCAAATACCACCGGACTGAGCCAGAATCGAACCTGCCAAGTTGGGGTCAGAAGGCCAGCGCCTCAACTGTCTGAGCCACTCAGCCCGGCAGAAGTGGATTATAAGTCACTTTTTGTGCATAATGGGATTTATATAAGGATGGTAAATTGTATGGGGATTCATGGTTTGAAGATTTTAGGACTATTAATTGTGTTGGAGATTACATGGGTATGTGGAGAAAATTTAAGGAAAGCGAACATGGCAATGTGTGTGAGAACAGAAAATTAATTCAAATGTGCATTTAATGTAATGTCCAATGCTGTAAGTAGTGTGAATTATTTGAATGACATGTTGAATAATATTGATGTAAGAAGCAAGATCTTTACATGTTTTAAGAAAAGGAATGTTTGGAATATGAAACTTATATGTTTTCAAATAACAGTCTGTACAAGTCGTGTGTGAAAGATGGCCAATACAGACATGGAGAAGGTTCAAATTTCGAACAAGATTTCACTGACTGTTAGATGCCAAGAGATATGTTGTGGAGAGCGTAGCTACCAGTCGACTTTTGGTGATGCTACTGCCACGGGGAGAGAGCCTTTATAAACTTGCGCGAGCATGTAACAAGGTCCTTTCTTCATTGTCCATTGTGCGCTCAGATTCAGTCATTTATTGACTAGAGTCACAGTCATCTTTAATGCATGAACTCTGTGTGTGAACAGTTTTCATTTACACATTTTGCTGCACGCCTCTTCATTTTTTTTGCTATTTGTTTTATGTCGCACCGACAGATAGGTCTTATGGCGACGACAGGACAGGAAAGGCCTAGAAATAGGAAGGAAGCGGCCGTGGCCTTAAGGTACAGCCCCAGCATTTGCCTGGTGTGAAAATGGGAAACCACGGAAAATCATCTTCAGGGCTACCGACAGTTGGGTTCGAACCCACTATCTCCCGGATGTGAGCTCTCAGCTGCGCGCTCCTAACCGCTCGGCCAACTCGCCCGGTCTTCTCTTCATTTTACTCGGACTTTGCTACGCTTCACTTGACTATATTTTCATCGCAAACACTTAATTTGATATTGTTACAGAGTGAAGATTTGATTCGATATTATTCACTTAGCATGGTGATGTGACTATATGAATTGGTTCACAAAGAAATGGCCTCAGTCACATTTTTTCGAAATTGAGTCAACATTGAATTTCTCATCTTAAATGGTCATCACATCTATATATATAAAATAAGAGTTTTGTCTGTACATTGCTCAGAATTTGAAAAGAATGGTATTTCTGTATCGGTCATGTCCATAGTAACAAGAAAATGTACTTTTTACTTTTCCGTAATTTCTGTCTGTCTGTCTGTCTGTCTGTATGTACACGCATCACGAGAAAACGGCTGAAGAGAATTTAATGAAAATCGGTATGTAAAGTCGGGGGATGAGCCGCTACAATCTAGGCTATAAATTATTTTATTCACGCTGAGTGAAATGGTAGTTTAGGGGAAGGCCTTAAATTTAATTATCCAATATTTATATTATTAGCGGTCCTATCGATAAATACTATATGACTAAAGTTATATAGAATTCAATTTCCAGTCATTTATGTTTTATACATTTTTACCGTACCGGCTCTGATAACACAGATATTAATGAATTTGTATTTTTGTTGCTAAGTCCATATCAACACCGAGCCACGAGAAAATGGGTTAACAGAATTGAATGAAAACCGCTATATAGAGTCGGGGATAAGAAACTACAGTTTAGGCTGTAAATAATTTTATTTTCCCCGAGATGAAATGGTAGTTTAGGGGAAGGCGCCTAAAATTTAATTTTAAATACCGGTACCTATGTTATTGGTGCTATAGAAGAGTACGGTACTACGTAACAAAAGTTATAGACAATACAATTTCCGATCATTTATGTTTCATTCAGTTTTACTGTACCGACTATGATAAGAGTGGTATTTCAGAAGGCCTACAATATCCAAAGCGCTTAACACTGATCAACAATTACTTTACATTGACCATTGTTTGTTGTGATGTTCTTCGTTTCTTATGGTGCCGCTTAACTCCGATAGATGGGATTACCATTGCGTACCGAGTATAACAGCCTGACTGAACACTGGCGGGAAATAGCTGGGGAGTTGGGAAACTTTCTTCTTTAGCATGCCATTCATCTGGTTCATACATTTTCTGATACTGCAGGAACGTAATACACTGGTTCATCAACATTCACCAGTATCCAGTAATCGGGAGATAGTGGATTCGAGCCCCACTGTCGGCAGCCCTGGAAATAATTTTCCGTGGTTTCCCATTTTCACACCAGGCAAATGCCAGGACTGTAGCTTAATTAAGGCCACGGCCGCTTCCTTCCACTTCCTAGACCTTTCCTAACCCATCGTTGCCATCAGGCATATCTGTGTCGGTGCGACGTAAAGCAAATAGCAAAACAAATAGCATCATAGCATGCGAGCTATTCAGTCCCTAATCTGAGGCACTGATTGGAATGAGTAATGTGCATTTTTAACGGAATAATGACAGAGGAGTATTCATGGCAGTCTGCGACCTGGTTGTTCCAGCTCTGGAACTTTGGACTTAGATCGGCACCGTAGTACTGTTCGATGAAAGTGAGAAAGTGTGCGGTTTTTCATTTGATCGAGTATTTTATATGATAACATTGCTTTCAATCGCTACATTCCTACTGACGTTTTTGTAATGACCTATGTTGAATTCAGTTAGGAAAACCACCAAGTCAGTCTTTCTGAGAATCCCGTAGCGAAGCACGGGTACATCAGCTAGTTTTTTTATAAAGAAAGGAGATCAGTCCAGCCTCTCCGTCACTGTGATATTGTGATTGGAAAGTTAGCATTTTGTAAAGGAAGGGCATCAGTCCGGACTGAAGCCCTACTTTCATGAAATACCCATAAAAGCGCTAGGTGTTTGTCGATTAACAACACGCTACTCTCTTGTTCTTATGCATTGTTTTGAGGCCATTTGACTGTGTGCATCATTATTGTATACTGAAGTATTTTATTATTTCTCATTATACTGAACCTATAAAACTATATGTTTTATCATTCACTGATGGCTTGAGCATAAATACTTTCAGACTAGGTAGTTGCAGTCGAGTGCCATCATTTTTGCCAATAAACTCTGCATCCCCAGCAGGAAAGATACCTATTAAGAAGAGGAAAATGGATGATCTGAAGAAACTGGTCGAGTATATACCTGATGAGTATCAGGAGAACTTCACGGAGGTGACTTCTGGGACTACTGTGAGGAGGAGGAGATGACAATGAATATGATTATTAGAGGACACGGAAGATTTCGTCTCATTTCAGTAACTGTTCTTCGTCCTGAGACTAAGAACTTCGTTATATTATTCTAACATTTTTCTGTGAACAAAAAGGAGGCTGTATAGAAACTTTAAGTGATTAGATAAAGCTACTCAGTTGTAAACCTTGTTTATAAAGAAAGGTCATCTGTCCACAAGATTTTAAAAATGTGTGTAATTGAACTACTGATTATAAATTCCTGAAATATGTTCAGAGGAATCCTAATATGCATTCTCTATTTTCTGGTAACAATTTTTACATTTCTATTATGATAGTAAAAGTTGTAAACCTCTTTTGTAAAGAAAGATCAGCAGTCCACAAGATTTTAAAAATCTGTATAATTCAACTACTGATGATAAATTAATGAAATATATTCAAAGGAATCCTAATATGCATTCTCAATTTGACAGTAACAATTTTTACATTTCTATTATGATAGTAAAATGTCCAGATAGTTTTTCTTGATTTCCTAACAATTAGCTAAAATGGACTGAAGCCCTTTCTCTATGAAACAATTCATATTACCTCGTACAGTGATGGTACTTGTTATTCTCATTTTACAGTGATAGTGCTTCTTATTCAATGTGTATATGAGGTAAAAATGGAACAGTGATCTCATACTTTCTAAATTTCATATCTGAGGCTAGGCCATCTGAAAGCTGTATAAAAGTTAGTAAAATTGGTACAGTGATTTCTGGCTGGTGATGTCTTGGAACAACAAACCAACTTACAAATGACTGTGGCAATAGGAGAGGCCCAGAACTCAAGATTGAAGAAGTGTGTGTTCTGATAGGTTAGGGATGCACTTTGCAAATAAGTGGCTTCCAACGTAAGGCTGGTTGTAGCACCTGGTCCTTACTAGTTACAATGTTCAGTGAAAATAATGTTTTTACAACTTGCTTTAAGTCGCACCAACACAGATAGGTCTTATGGCAATGATGGGATAGGAAAGGCCTAGGAGAGGGAAGGAAGAGGCCATGGCCTTAACTAAGGTACAGCCCCAGCATTTGCCTGGTGTGAAAATGGGGAAAACATGGAAAACCATCTTCGGGGCTGCCGACAGCGGGTTTTGAACCAACTATCACCCGAATACTGGATATTGGCCGCACTTAAGTGACTGAAGCTATCGAGCTCGGTAAAGTGAAAATAATGTGTGCCTGGACCTGTTATAAGGGATATTACCATATGAGGTATGTACAGTGTAAATTTTTGTAAAGTGAACTGTACTGTTTGTGAAGTGGGGAAGAAGGAAATGTAATAATTGTGTATCGTGAGTGCTGTTAGAATATTGGATAACTTTTAATTCTCAGTAAATTTAATAGTTGAACTTATAACAACTTTTATTGGTGAAGTAAAAACCTGGCATGCTATCAAGATTCATTTTCAGGATTTAAATAGTGTCAGGTAAGAGTAGGAAGCAAGTTTGGATTCTCGTCAGCACATGACCATGGAAGAATCGCAACGACTTTCGTCCTCCCTGCGAACCATGTGGCCTTGCTGCGGTGGGAAGGCTTGTGCGTCCCAATGAAGCAGATAGTCCAGCATTCATATCAGATGGGTATCTGTCGAGGAACCAGAGTAACTAATGGTTCATTGAAAGGGGGGTAGCAGCCTTTCGGAAGTCACAAGGGCGGCAGTCTAGATGACTGACTGATATTGCCTTGTAATAATACTCAACATGGCTCAACTGTGTTGATACTGCTGCACGACTGAAAGCAATGGGAAACTACAGCCTTACCTAACTCCAGAGGACATGCACCTCTCTCTGCATGAATGATATACTGATGATGGCTTCCTCCACGGTAAAATATTCCTAATCACCAGGTGGAGAATACATGAGAGGGGGCAATCATCAGGAAGATGGATACTAACATTTTGAGAGTCGGAGCGTGGAATGTTAGAAGTCTGAATTATTGTGGTAGGGTAGAGAATCTGAAAAGGAAGACATATAGACTGAAGTTGGATGTAGTTGGTATAAGTGAAGTACATTGGCAAGACAAACAGGATTTTCAATCAATCACTACTGATCTGTACCATAGTACCATATCTGAAGTACTTATTTGATTATTGTTTGGTTGGAGGAGCTATACCAGATGAATGGAGAGTTGCTATTGTAGCCCCGGTGTATAAAGGAAAGGGTGATAGACATAAAGCTGAAAATTACAGGCCAGTAAGTTTGACATGCATTGTATGTAAGCTTTGGGAAGGCATTCTTTCTGATTATATTAGACATGTTTGTGAAATTAATAATTGGTTCGATAGAAGGCAATTCGGTTTTAGGAAGGGTTATTCCACTGAAGCTCAACTTGTAGGATTCCAGCAAGATATAGCAGATATCTTGGATTCTGGAGGTCAAATGGACTGTATCGCGATTGACCTGTCTAAAGCATTTGATAAGGTGGATCATGGGAGACTACCGGCAAAAATGAGTGCAATTGGACTAGACAAAAGAGTGACTGAATGGGTTGCTATATTTCTAGAAAATAGATCTCAGAGAATTAGAGTAGGCAAAGCTTTTTTTTTTTTTTTTTTTTTTTTTTTTTTTTTTTTTTTTTTTTTTTTTTTTTTTTTGCTAGGGGCTTTACGTCGCACCGACACAGATAGGTCTTATGGCGACGATGGGATGGGAAAGGCCTAGGAGTTGGAAGGAAGCGGCCGTGGCCTTAACTAAGGTACAGCCCCAGCATTTGCCTGGTGTGAAAATGGGAAACCACGGAAAACCATTTTCAGGGCTGCCGATAGTGGGATTCGAACCTACTATCTCCCGGATGCAAGCTCACAGCCGCGCGCCTCTACGCGCACGGCCAACTCGCCCGGTAGGCAAAGCTTTATCTGACCCTGTAATAATTAAGAGGGGAATTCCTCAAGGCAGTATTATTGGACCTTTATGTTTTCTTATATACCGGGTGGTACAGCTGCCCCTATTCACGCAGTTTTATGCAACCCGCAGATTATAGTCGAACCTAAAAATATTGACCTTGACTACTCACTACAATGTCTGCTCTTACAACGCTTTCCATAATTAGTTTATTTGTGTCAAGCAAATCAGCATTAATGATAAAATACCGATTGATGGTAAAGAATCGTGAAAATTATATGTCGCAGAAACGTCCTGTACATAGAATATTATTGGTGAATGACTAGAAGTAGCAGCAACACAACAGCGCTAATCAGCAACCCGTGATAGCCGAGCTTGCTAAAAGTTAGAGGAGAGTACCGGTGTTCGTTAGTAGGCGGTTCGAGTCCTGTGTACGACGAAAATTTTTATTGCGATGTTGATGTTCGTGAGAGTCGTGTTCTTGACGACAAATCTAAATCATGATCAGTTCTCATATTGCAGGTACTCTGCTATGTTTGTTTTTTAAGGAGCTCTTAAAAGAGCTATTTGCAATAAAGTGAGATTGTACCAACAGCAGTGCGATGGGCTTATGCATGGCCATTCGATTAATGAAGCAAATGTTCAAAATGACCACCTGCTTCGTTAATGCACATCTGAGCACGGTGGAGGAGAGACATTCTTGCTTGCTGCAACATATATGGTGGAATCTGCCTGCAGGCTTCCGTGATGAGCTGCCGTAAATGATTCGGGCTCTCAGGCTCCTGCTCATAGACTCTTTCCTTTAAATAACCCCAGAGGAAAAAGTCGAGTGGAGTAAGGTCAGGTGATCTAGCCGGCCATGTGACCGGACCCCCTCGTCCAATCCATCGTCCAGGATATGTCCTATGCAAGTGGTTCCGTACTGCCAACGACCAGTGTGGGGGAGCTCCATCCTGCTGGAACCATATCCGTAACCGTGTCATAAGGGGCACATCCTCCAATAAGAGTGGGCGGTACTCGCGAAGAAACTCTAGATAGCGTCGTCCCGTGAGGTTTCCTTCGAAGAAATATGGTCCAATGATCTTGTCACCTAGTATCCCGCACCACACGTTGACGCCCCTATGGCCCGTGAGCTTGTGTGCGGGTTGTATGCAATTGCATTTTGAACAGCTTCGTCGTTATTTCCAGACGTCACTGGAGCATCCCGAACGGGGGGTAATGTATGAAATGACCCCATTGCACGCAACCGTCTTTCAACACGCCGAAATGTATCTGCAGTTGGCAGCCTTCGTCCAGGAAATCGTTCTTGATACAAGCGTCTGGCTTCCCATGCATTTTGCCTTGCTTCTCCATAAAGTAGTATCATATTCACATAATCATCCCGTGAATACATAATGTTTGCTTTCGTGCTAACCGTACAGTACGTGCTCACACGTTGCTGCTAGGATTACGATATGCTGTTTCATGTGCTCTACGTATGAAGTGTAGACCGCTGTTAGTTGGTCTTCGAGTCGAACGTGCGCAGTTGCTTGGTTGAATGGGTGGGTCAGAATGTTGACAACACGTGCACTGCGCTTCATTCCCTGTAGTCGTTTGCCATATGGAAGTCACATGTTATTATTCCTTTCGTATGTATGCTTTCTTTGTAAAGGTGGCAAATTACTTTTGAGACTTAAGAACGTTAAATATTTATTACGAATGGCCTTACAAGTATAATATAAAAATAAAATTGAAAAGCTCGTAACTAGATTCGAACTCTAAATGCCTGCTAACATATCGTATGCTCGCTGCGATTGGTGCCATGTAGCCACTGCAGGCGACAAAGAATTGGCCTCGTAGCTCTGTACTAATGGAATTACCTACGCTATCGCTTCGATGCTGATCGTTGATGCTAAAAGTTCTGAACTCTAATGTGCAAACACCACAGTGAACTAAAGAATCGTGTCTCTCTTACGCCCAGATAGTTGCAACCATTTTCTACGAGTTACTTGGTTGAATGAGTCCAGCGTTATGTTTCAGGTGGTATTCACAATCGGTGCGTATGTGGCGATATCTATGATACCTGTTTATTATAACTTCCGTAGAAGAATATCGGAGACTTCAGAAAGGTCTTCGTAAACGATGCCTAGGCGAATACGAAATGACATTAAAAAATGCATGACTCAAGAATGGTTGAAACCCTTCCTGCTTCAAGTAACCTATCGAGGTACGTCTTCCATACGTAACTCCGCGCAGCTATTTGCAACGTACAAGCGCCATCCTTGTAACTCTGTATTCACGAGGAGAGCGGAAGTTCCCGCTTCGACAAGTTACTGATGAGTTACAGCCTTATGGTCCCGTTTTATGCCTTTTTTGATCGCTCTAACGGTAGTAATTACATGGCGTAAGCTATCACATCTGCTGTACAGCATTTGCGTGCCACAGATTATAAACTACAGTGCAAAACATGTTTCTATCAATTTCGATGTGATGAGACTGTACAAAATGGTGGTGCATTGACATGTCTGTAATTGGTCTTACCCTATCACGTTTTCTATAATACCACGACCGCCCTTTCTATCAAAAGAAAATGGCCTCTTGGACCAATCAGGTGTGCAATTCTCTACCGACAGCTATAGGCGTGTTTATGGTTTGTACACTATAGTAACATTTCGTAAAAATTAGTAGAGTATTGGACACCGCTCTACATAAAATGGTACAGTGTTTTTGAGATGGACCTCACTTACTGCCTCTTGTACCATTTTTCCATTGTGCGGAGAAGTCTACATCGGGTTAACTGCACATAACATTGCTGTAAGGTGTTGCGCAAGATGAGACTAAGAGGCATTTACGTCCTAGCTGGTTGCATATATTCGGGAAAAAATATACCACCCGGTATATAAATGATATGAGTAAAGGAGTGGAATCGGAGGTAAGGCTTTTTGCGGATGATGTTATTCTCTATAGAGTGATAAATAAGTTACAAGATTGTGAGCAACTGCAACGTGACCTCGAAAATGTTGTGAGATGGACAGCAGGCAATGGTATGATGATAAACGGGGTTAAAAGTCAGGTTGTGAGTTTCACAAATAGGAAAAGTCCTCTCAGTTTTAATTACTGCGTTGATGGGGTGAAAGTTCCTTTTGGGGATCATTGTAAGTATCTAGGTGTTAATATAAGGAAAGATCTTCATTGGGGTAATCACATAAATGAGACTGTAAATAAAGGGTACAGATCTCTGCACATGGTTATGAGGGTGTTTAGGGGTTGTAGTAAGGATGTAAAGGAGAGTGCATATAAATCTCTGGTAAGACCCCAACTAGAGTATGGTTCCAGTGTATGGGACCCTCACCAGGATTACCTGATTCAAGAACTGGAAAAAATCCAAAGAAAAGCAGCTGGATTTGTTCTGGGTGATTTCCGACAAAAGAGTAGCGTTACAAAAATGTTGCAATGTTTGGGTTGGGAAGAACTGAGAGAAAGAAGAAGAGCTGCTCGACTAAGTGGTATGTATGTCTCAAGTATTATTACAATATTGTAAGTCCACCTGTTCAATACAATACAATATGATCCACTATTTCATATGGTCAAATATTTTTTTATACATAATACATAAAAGTCAAAGGTACATGTTTCACCCTCCTTACGGGCATCATCAGCCTATATCAATCTTAAAAATAATACATATACTTATAAATTATAGGTTAAAATGTTGAAAAATGATTTCGTAAAACATTATACAATAACATCTAAAACAACGATAATGCACTAAAGTATGTTAAAAGAGAGTGAATTGACAGTTTTGAAGATTAAAACGTGATTAAACATGAAATTTTGAGAGTTTAAAACTAAAATGGATCCATATTTTCAT
Source organism: Anabrus simplex (assembly GCF_040414725.1). Lineage (NCBI taxonomy): Eukaryota > Metazoa > Arthropoda > Insecta > Orthoptera > Tettigoniidae > Anabrus > Anabrus simplex. The sequence continues at coordinate 256,887,306 of NC_090266.1, forward strand.
TAAGACTGTGATGGCCTTGAGTGTAAACACAATCATCAAAGGGGGATGTTTCTTCAATTCCCAAGTTGAATCCAAGGTGGTAAAATCACTGTCAGTTATTTAATTTTTTTTTTTTTTGCTAGGGGCTTTACGTCGCACCGACACAGATAGGTCTTATGGCGACGATGGGATAGGAAAGGCCTAGGAGTTGGAAGGAAGCGGCCGTGGCCTTAATTAAGGTACAGCCCCAGCATTTGCCTGGCGTGAAAATGGGAAACCACGGAAAACCATTTTCAGGGCTGCCGATAGTGGGATTCGAACCTACTATCTCCCGGATGCAAGCTCAGTTATTTAAAACGGAAGTGTGAATGTAATAAACAAGTTAAAATGTATATGTTGGGGATATCTGAAAGTCGAGAAGAAAATGGAACTTCTTGTAGAGGCATTGCTTATGATAAAACGTATGTCAAAGCTAGCGGAGTTCGGAAATTATGTGGTAGTCGAATGGATCTAAAAGGTAGTCAAGTTGATGTTATAATTCCGTTGAAACATTTGTTGGAAGAAATGTTCAGGATTTTTCGTACGGAGCGTATTAAGTACGTCAGGTTGTTACAGCAACGCTAGCTTGACTGGGTTTTCGACTTCTAGTATTATAGATGTTATTGTATAATGTTTTACGAAATCATTTTTCAACATTTTAACCTATAATTTATAAGTATATGTACTATTTTTAAGATTGATATAGGCTGATGATGCCCGTAAGGAGGGTGAAACATGTACCTTTGACTTTTATGTATTATGTATAAAAAAATATTTGACCATATGAAATAATGGATCATATTGTATTGTATTGAACAGGTGGACTTATAATATTGTAATAATACTTGAGACATACGTCAACTTCAATACGGAACCAAAATGAGAATAGTTACTTGTAAGTGGTATGTTCCGAGCTGTCAGCGGAGAGATGGCGTGGAATGACATTAGTAGACGAATAAGTTTGAATGGCGTTTATAAAAGTAGGAAAGATCACAATATGAAGATAAAGTTGGAATTCAAGAGGACAAACTGGGGCAAATATTCATTTATAGGAAGGGGAGTTAGGGATTGGAATAACTTACCAAGGGAAATGTTCAATAGTTTTACAATTTTTTTGCGATCATTTAAGAAAAGGCTAGGAAAACAACAGATAGGGAATCTGCCACCTGGGCGACTGCCCTAAATGCAAATCAATATTGATTGATTGATTGAATGATTGATTGATTGATTGATCTGCATTTAGGGCAGTCGCCCAGGTGGCAGATTCCCTATCTGTTGTTTTCCTAGCCTTTTCTTAAATGATCGCAAAAAAATTGGAAAACTATTGAACATTTCCCTTGGTAAGTTATTCCAATCCCTAACTCCCCTTCCTAAAAACAAATATTTGCCCCAATTTGTTCTCTTGAATTCCAACTTTATCTTCATATTGTGATCTTTCCTACTTTTAAAGAAACCACTCAAACTTATTCGTCTACTGATGTCCTCCCACGCCATCTCTCCTCTGACAGCTTGGAACATACCATTTAATCGAGCAGCTCATCTCCTTTCTCCCAAATCTTCCCAGCCCAAACTTTGCAACATTTTTGTAACGCTACTCTTTTGTCGGAAATCACCCAGAACAAATCGAGCTGCTTTTCTTTGGATTTTTTCCAGCTCATGAATCAAGTAATTCTGGTGAGGGTTCCATACACTGGAATCATACTCTTACCAGAGACTTATATGCCCTCTCCTTTACATCCTTACTACAATCCCTAAATACCCTCATAACCATGTGCAGAGACCTGTACCATTTATTAACAATCATATTTATGTGATTACCCCAATGAAGGTCTTTTCTTATATTAACACCTAGGTACTTACAATGATCTCCAAAAGGAACTTTCACCCCATCAACACAGTAATTAAAACTGAGAGGACTTTTCCTATTTGTGAAACTCACAACCTGACCTTTAACCCTGTTTATCATCATACCATTGTCCAACATCCATCTCACAACACTATCGAGGTCACCCTACAGCCGCTCACAAATCTTGTAACTTATTTACTACTCTGTACAGAATACCATCATCTGCAAACAGCCTTATCTCTGATTCCACTTCTTTACACATATTATTGATATATATAAGAAAACATAAAGGTCCAATAATACTGCCTTGAGGAATTCCCCTCTTAATTATTACAGGGTCAGATAAAGCTTCACCTACTCTAATTTTCTGAGTTCTATTTTCTAGAAATATAGCCACCCATTCAGTCACTCTTTTTTCTAGTCCAATTGCACTCATTTTTGCCAGTAGTTTTCCATGATCTACCCTATCAAATGCCTTAGATAGGTCAATCGTAATACAGTCCATTTGGCCTCCTGAATCCAGGATATCTGCTGTATCTTGCTGAAATCCTACAAGCTGAGCTTCAGTCGAATAACCTTTCCTAAACCCAAACTGCCTTCTGTCAAACCAGTTATTAATTTCGCAAACATGTCTAATATAATCAGAAAGAATGCTTTCCCAAAGCTTACATACAATGCATGTCAAACTGACTGGCCTGTAATTTTCAGCTTTATGTCTATCACCCTTTCCTTTATACACAGGGGCTACCATAGCAACTCTCGGTTCATTTGGTATAGCTACTTCAACCAAACAATAATCAAGTAAGTATTTCATATATGGTACTATATCCCAACCCATTGTCTTTAGTATATCCCCAGAAATCTTATCAATTCCAGCTGCTTTTCTAGTTTTCAACTTTTGTATCTTACTGTAAATGTCATTGTTATCATAGGTAAATTTTAATACTCCTTTAGTGTTACTCACATCCCCTATCTGGACATCATCCTTGTAAGCAACAATCTTTACATACTGCTGACTGAATACTTCTGCCTTTTGAAGATCCTCACATACACACTCCCCTTGTTCATTAATGATTCCTGGAATGTCCTTCTTTGAACCTGTTTCTGCCTTAAAGTACCTATACATACTCTTTCATTTTTCACTAAAATTTGTATGACCACCAATTATGCTTGCCGTCATGTTATCCTTAGCTGACTTCTTTGCTAGATTTAATTTCCTAGTAAGTTCCTTCAATTTCTCCTTACTTCCATAACCATTTCTAATTATATTTCTTTCCAGTCTGCACTTCCTTCTTAGTCTCTTTACTTTCCTGTTATAATATAGTGGATCCTTACCATCCCTTACCACCTTTAAAGGAACAAACCTATTTTCACATTCCTCAACAATTGCTTTAAACCCATCCCAGAGCCTGTTTACATTTTTATTTACCTTTTTCCAGCAATCATAGTTACTTTTTAAAAACGTCCTCATGCCTGTTTTATCAGCCATATGGTACTGCCTAATAGTCCTAATTTTAATACCTTCCTTTCTTTCACATTTATTTTTAACTACGACAAAAGCAGCTTTGTGATCAGTAATACCATCTATTACTTCGGTTTCTCTATAGAGCTCATCTGGTTTTATCAGCACCACATCCAAAATATTCTTCCTTCTAGTTGGTTCCATCACTTTCTGAATTAGGTGCCCTTCCCATATTAACTTATTTGCCATTTGTTGTTCATGCTTCCTGTCGTTTGCATTACACATTTGGTAAATTGAGATCACCTGCTACTATCACATTCCTTTCCATACCATTTCCGACATAGCTGATTATCTTATCAAATAATTCTGAATCAGCATCAGCGCTACCCTTTCCCGGTCTGTACACTCCAAAGACAACAAGTTGCCTATTATCTTTAGAGAAGAGCCTTATACCCAGAATTTCATGTTTTTCATCCTTAACTTTTTCGTAGCTTACAAATTCTTCTTTCACCTGAATGAATACTCCCCCTCCCACCATTCCTATACTATCTCTACGATACTCACTCCAGTTCTGTGAGAATCTCTCTGCATCCATTATATCATTTCTCAGCCATGATTCAACTCCTATTACAATAACTGGTAAGTATATATATCCATTAAATTACTTAATTCGATTCCTTTGTTTACAATGTTTCTACAGTTGAGCACTAACATTTTTATGTCAACCGTACTTTATTTCCAGTTCCCTGTTCGCTTAACACCGCTCCCTAGGCCACCCCGTTTCCCTGAATGTACCTGCCTATAACCCTTCTAAACAAGTTCCCTAACTTATATGTTATACTGTGGTTTGGATCTGGGCACAGATCCCTGTCTCCTACCCACCCATTAGGATCTAGAAATCTCAGGCGAGTACATAATTATCAACACAAAATTAATCAGGGGAAATGCAGGAGTTGATTTAATAATGAATGAGAAAATAGGGCAGTGGGTAAGCTACTATGACCAGCACAGTGAAAGGATTATTGTTGTCAAGTTAGACACCAAACCAATGCCCACCACAATAGTGCAGGTCTATATGACTTCTAGTCCAGCAGATGATGAGGAAATAAACAGAATATATGAAGAGATTGAAAATTCAATACAATATGTAAAAGGTTACGTGAATCTAATTGTGATGGGAGACTGGAATGCCAAGGAAAAGAAGGTAATGCAGTACGAGCATTTGGAGTGGGACAAAGGAATGATTATGATGATGCTTGTTGTTTAAAGGGGCCTAACATCTAGGTCATCGGCCCCTAATGGCACGAAATGAGAGGAAATGTAAGGACAATTAAAAATCCATAATCCTCCACTGACCATAATTCAAAACGTGAGGACGAAGAATGAATGGATGGATACGAAGTTAAAACAATCAGTACATCCGAACCGCAATGCCTCACATTCCCAGAAACTAGCGTTAAACAATAGTATTACTGACCAAGGGACTGCTTCTAGAGCACAATACTGAATCAATGATGCTTTTAGTCGAAATGGGTCCAAAATCCAGGTCATCGGCCCTCATAATGGTACTTATTGCAAGGAAAATAGAACCATGGTATATGTCATGTTGCAGTACTAATCAAAAGTAGCGTAGACTCACAGTATTCCACACATTATGGTACTACTCACAGGTAATGTAATGCGCACATGTAACACAGACCTATAGTGTTTCACACATTGTGTCACTATTTACAGGCAACGCAAACCTATGGTGTTCTTCACGTAAGTGGACTAACCACAGGTACTCTCACTATCCCGTAGTGTTCCTCACATAGTGGGTACTAATCACAGGCAAGGCAGAACCATGGTGTCGCTCATATTGTGGTACGAATCACAGGCACTGTAAAATGCATCCTGAGCACACGCTGTCACTACTAATCACAAACCTATTGTGTACCTAACATAGTGGTACTACGCGCAAGTAAAAGCGACCCATGGTGTTCCCTGCGTGGTGGTACTAATTACAAGTAGTATCATGTTTCTAATTTGATCATCCCTTGGTCGCCCCTTTTAGTCACCTCTTACGACAGGCAGGGGATACCATGGGTGTATACTTCATCTGCATCCCCCACCCACAGGGAGTGACAATGGACTGAAAGAGGAAGTTGGCTGGTTGAATTCTGCATAAATCACAATTTAGTCCTTGCTAATACTTGGTTCAAACACCACAAACGATGGCTGTACACATAGCTGAGACCCGGAGACACTGGAAGGTATCAAACAGACTTCATTATGACTAGACAGAGATTAAGAAATCATATATCGGATAGCAAAACTTCCCCAGGAGCAGACGTGGACTCTAATTACAACTTGTTGGTTATGAAATGCCATCCGAAGTTGAAGAAATTGAAGAAGGGAACGAAACCAATGAGATGGAATCTAGACAAGTTGAAAGAAAAGAGTGTGAGGGATTATTTCAAGGAACATGTTGCACAAGGACTAAATGGAAAGGCTGAAGGAAACAGAGTAGAGGAAGAATGGACAGTAATGAAGAATGAGGTCAGTAGGGCTGCTGAAGAAATGTTAGAAAGAAAGGAAAGATCAACTATGAATCAAGGGATAACTCAAGAGATACTAGACCTGATCAATGAAAATACAAGAATGAAAAAAATAAAGAGGGTAGAAAAGAATACAGGAGATTAAAAAATGAAGTGGATAGAAAGTGCAGGGCAGCTAAGGAAGAATGGCTGAAGAAGAAGTGCAAGGATGTTGAAGGTTGTATGGTCCTAGTAAAGGTACATGCTGCATACAGGAAAATCAAGGAAACATTTGGAGAAAGGAAAACTAGGTGTAAGAATATTAAGAGCTCAGATGGAAAACCACTTCTAGGGAAAGAAGAAAAAGAAAGATGGCAGGAATGTATCCAACAGTTGTATCAAGGTTAAGACGTAGATGATATGGTTCTGGAACAAGAAGAGGCTGTTGATGCTGATGAAATGGGAGGCCCAATTTTTAGGTTAGAATTCAACAGAGCTTTGAGAGACCTAAATAGGAACAAAGCACCTGAAATTGATGACGCTCCCTCTGAATTACTGACTGCTTTAGCAGAAACCATCATGGTGGTGATATTACATTTAGTAAGATGTACGAGACAAGAGAAGTGCCATCTGAGTTTTGGCGGAATGTTGTTATATCTATTCCCAAGACCGGTGCTGACAAGTGTGAAAACTAGTATAATATCTCACACCTGCAAAATTCTAACATGTATTATTTACAGAAGAATGGAAAGACAAGCTGAAATTGAGTTGGGAGAAGATCAATGTAGCTTCAGAAGAAATGTAAGAACACATGAAGCAATCCTGACTTTACATCCAATCTTAGAGGACCGAATTAAACAGGACAAGCCCACGTACATGGTATTTGTAGGTCTAGGAAAGACATTCGATAATGTTGATTGGACCAAGCTGTTTGAGATTCTGCAGGTGATCAGGATCAGGTACCGAGAATGATGAATTATCTATAATCTATATAAAAGTCAGTCTGCAGTGATAAGAATTGAGGGCTATGAAAAACAAGCAGCAATCCAGAAAGGGGTGAGGCAAGGCTGCAGTTTGTCCCCTCTCCTTTTGAATATTTATACAGAACTGTCAGTAAAGGAAATCAAAGAGGAATTTGGAATAGGAATCACAATCCAAGGAAAGGAAATCAAAACCCTGAGATTTCCTGATGATATTGTTATTTTATCTGGGACTGCAGAAGAACTGGAGAAATTGCTGAATGGTATGGATGGAGTCTTGGATAAGGAGTGCAAGATGAAAACAGGTAAGTCCAAAACAAAAGTAATTGACTGCAACTGTATGAAATCGGGTGATACAGGTAATATTAGATTAGGAAATGAAGTCTTAAAGAAGGTAGACAAATACTGTTGCTTAGGTAGTAACTAATGATGGCAGAAGTAAGGACAACATAAAATACAGTCTAGTGCAAGCAAGAAAGGCCTTCCTTAAGAAAAATTTGCTCACAAATACTGACACAGAAATTAGAAGAATGTTTTTGAAGACTTTTGTCTTGAGTGTGGCATTGTATGGAAGTGAAGCATGGATGATAACTCACCCTGAAAGAAGGAGAATGGAAGCTTTTGAAATGTGGTGTTACAGAAGAATGCTGAAAGTGAGATGGACACATCGAATCACGAATGAAGAGATAATGAATCGAATTGGTGAGAGGAGATAGAATGATAGGACACATCTAAAGACACCCAGGACTTGTTCAATTTATTTTTGAGGGAGATGTAGGGGGTAACAACGGTAGGGGTAGACTAAAGTATGAATATGACACGCAGATTAGAGCAGATGTAGGATGCAGCAGTTATGTAGAAATGAGAATGTTAACCGATGACTCAAACAACATGGCTTCTGTAGCAATGTCCTAGTGCAAATATTTAATGAAATTTTCATCTGGGAGTTCTGTCTGCACCAGTTCACTGGCCACTACTTGGGTAAGTGTGGCTCCCTCGACCGTATCAGCGTGTACGTTTATTTTTATGTTTTGTGCCTTGTAACACGAATTACATTGTGACTTCCTAGTCATTACTTCGTGGTGATGCAGAGAAGGAAGTCGTAGAGGATAGGCTAGAGATGATGGGGTTTACAAATGCGGAAAAAGACTACATGATCCTAGTGAATGTAGGAAGAATGTTCTGCTTTTATGCAATGTCTACGTTGAAAGATATTCTGGTAGACACCGCCCATCATGTCTAGTTGTAAATCTCTTTAATCAACTAACGAGGGAACGGTATGAAGTCGGAGAGCAAATTTAAGATTTTATTTTTACATATTCGTGAAGGTCTTTTTAAGCTGAAACAGGTGGTGGGTGGTCCAATTTTTCGCTTGTCCTTTTTAAGGGGGAATCTGGGAGCTCCAAGTTTGGAGTACTTAATGGAAGAGTACATGCTGGTGCACATCAGCACCCACAGGCAGAGGTGGTCTTAACTCACCTTTCCTCAACGCACATTATGTTCTCCACTGTCCTGCACCATATATGGCTGCCTACAGATGTGTGTATCTTACGGCGAGTTAAGACAGTCAGACGTTTTATTTACCAAGAAAAATAAAATAAATAAAAAATTAAATAAATAAATGTATACATGATAATAAGATTTTGGGGTTTGCCGTGTCAGAAAACAAGGTGAAATTCTTTATGTTCCTAATTTTGAATGGCCATGTAAATTCCTTATTCGGCAAATGATGTTCTATTGCAAGTAATCAGCTTCATTTTCCGTATCAAATTCTAATCACAGAGAGTTACAATAATTGAAAATCTTCCACCATTTTGATACTTTTTAAAAAGTATCAAAAAGTATCAAAATGGTGGAAGATACATTATAATTGTAGCAAGAGTCCAAGAACACACGGCTCACAATGGTACGTAGTTCCTTTCAGTATGTATGAGATTTGCACTTTTTTTTAAAATCAGAGATTCAAGTTGTGCATTTTTGTCCTGGCTACTAAAGAAATCCATAAGCCAGTTTTGCGGTGTAGGGGTAACATGCCTTCCTCTAACATGGAGGCCCTGGGTTCGATTCCTGGCCATGTCAGGGATTTTTACCTGAAATTGAGGACTGGGTAAAGGTCCATTCACCGAGCTCGATAGCTGCAGTCATGTAAATGCGGCCAGTATCCAGTATTCGGGAGATAGTGGGTTCGAACCCCACTGTCGGCAGCCCTGAAGATGGTTTTCCGTGGTTTCCCATTTTCACATCAGGCAAATGCTGGGGTGTACCCTAATTAAGGCAATGGCCACTTCCTTCCAATTCCTAGCCCTTTCCTATCTCATCGTCACCATAAGACCTATCTGTATCGGTGCAACGTAAAGCAACTTGCAAAAAAAAAAAAAAAAAAAAAAAGGTCCATTCACTCTACATGATTTTCAACTGAGGAGCTATTGACAGTGAGACAGTGTCCCGGTTTAGAAACACAAGAGTAACGGCCGAGAGGATTCATCATGCTGACCACACGACTCTTTGTTTTTTGCAGGCCTTCATGATGAGGAGCAGGAGCCGCTTGGTAGGCCATGAATTACATGTGATAAACTTCATGTTCTGATAAATACCGACTTAGAATACACGAGGGCGAATCAAAAAGTAAGTTACACTTCCGAATTATGGCCATTTACGGAACCACCTACACATAGGCAACATGGCTATGACAACATTCAATGCAAGTTCACTTTTCCACATAGTCCCCAAGAGATTGCATGGCACTAAGTTTGGACTGTATGGAGGAGGAGTCATACTTCGCACTTGAATCGCTGCAGCAGTTCGGAGGTTTGGCGGGCCATGCGAGGTGTGTTATCGTGCCACAAAATCACTACGTTGAGTTCGATCTTACCTTCTGTCTACTTCACCGGCTTGCTGCTGTGTATATTGCAACTCCACTCGTCTTGCACCATCTGCTCACACGGCCCACCTGCGACTGTTTGTTGCTTCTCCTTCCTGGCCTCCATTCTACTACGTCACGATGTTATGTTCTCGTATGTTCTCGGCTTCACTTCTCTCGCGTATAAAGTCGCCGCTGCCTTGTATTAGATCAGTCAGGCATTTCGTGTTAACTTGAGCGGTGGGAGCAGAAACTGTATCGCACAGCTGGCCCGTAGCGATTTATAAATTTTTTTCTTCTTTAACGTGACATCTTCAGTATCTTCGCTATGCTGGGTGAGCAGAATTTTATTACGTTATTCTAGACAGTTTGAATTTAATCTTCTACAACTTTGCCCCTCAGGCCTTGTTCATATTTCAAACTTAGCCCTTTGCACGGCAGTTCTGACTGCTTATTTGATGAGCTATCGTCAAGACTTAGTTACAAAATCTTGTATGTTTGTGTCACAAAGGACTCATAGCTTGGGCGAACGTTTCAAGGTTTAATCAACTGAAAGACTGGCTGATACGGAACCATTACATACAACCTGTGTGCGTGTGACAGAATAACTTTGAATTCATAGCAGCCTGATTTTTACCATCTCTCACCCTCACCAGTCCTATTTTTCTCCCCTTTTTTTAATCATTGTTAACTTACTTCTCATTTCCTGTCCTTTCCTGTCCCTCTAATGCTTTTTCATTTTCGTAATTTTGGTGAATCTAAATTCGTAAAAGTGGCTTTAGTGTTTCATTAACCATGAATATCGGTGTTTAACTATTGTACATATTCTTCTAGGTGTAAAATCATGATTTTGACCCCTTTCTAATGTCAATATAAAAAAAAAGGTCTAGTTACGATCTCATAAACATTTTCTTTTTAGGGTCATGTTATCTGTATCTATATAATTCTAGCTAGGTGTAGTCATTGTCTAAGATCAGTTTTTTAATAGTTTTCTTTGTATTGCCAAAGCAAAATTGTAAAACTCTAGTCACAATATTTATGAACAGTTTTCCTTAATGAACTCCATAAAGTATTTTAAATTTAATTTTTATGGTTTAAAGAAAATAAGGTCACAATAATGTAGTGTCGGTATTCATGAAAATCCCCGATTGTAAAATACTTTCTTCTTTGCTGCTGTCAATACAATTTTGTATTTTTGAAACTTGGTTGTTTTTGCTTCACTCGCTGTCCAAACTTCCCCTTTTTTCTCCCGCTTACTATGTGCTTACAGCTAATAAATCTCATGTTTATTCCGTATTGGCTCAACACAACTAAGGTTAAGTTATGAGTAGGTTCCCACCTTCCAATACTTATCAATTTCTATATAATAGACTTATTAATTACATAATATAATCCATATAACCTCTAGTACATGTTTCGTTCTGATTATGGAACATCTTCAGCTAAAATTGGTAAAATGGCAAGACAATTAAAATACACTGATGTTAAGATGATACATAAGCTAAAAGATATGATAAAATGGCTCGAAAATTAAAACATATGATAATGATGATGAGATAAAGTTCATTCATGTTGGTTAAAAATACAACAAGTCAGTTTTCCAAATGGCGAATTAAAAACGGCGATAAGGTTCTTCATGTTGGAGGCGTGTACATTTTGTCGATCTTGAAGATAAATTGAAGAATACAGGATTTTCTTATATGTAATTTATCGGGGGAAATCTTGATAAAATAACCGTAGTTGAAGTTGAGTTTGGTAGAATTATTGAAATATGTCTGAAACGAGAAAAGGAGAAGTGAAATAGAAAATATTGAGGAGAAAACCTTGTTAAAAATGTATGTTCGCGAGAAAGAAGGATAATAGAGTTGATTACCTTAAAGACAATCTTGTCGTATTTAGCGTCCTCCCTTACACCGTGTTGTTAACTGACTGAGTCCTGTGTACGTGTGTGAGGTGCTTGCGGTGGGCGGGGAGTATTGGAGGGAGAGGTAAGTGACGTGAGGAGAGCGGGTGAAGTGTTGTGTAGGGTGGAGCTTACTGAGGAGTGGTGTTGTGATAGGCTAATTTATTAGACCAAATCAACAGTTTAGACCCTTTCATAAAATTTACATTCGAAACCGAGAACAATAAAAAACTAAATTTCCTTGATTTAACAATCGAAAGGAAAGAAGAAAAGTTGGCCTTTACAATCTTTAGAAAACCGACTCAAACTATAAACACCATACGAAAAGATTCATACCATCCTGAGGCACATAAAAGGAGTTCCTTTTTAAGCATGTTAAACAGAGCCTTCAACATTCCCTTATCTAAAAACGACCTCCAAAAAGAAATTAATCTCATTTATAAAATAGCGATAAGCAACGGATACACAAAACACTACATAGATAGATTAATGAATAAAATGAAGAATAAACCTCAAACGCAGCTAGTAAAAGAACATAAAAAGAAGAACTTCGCCACCTTTACTTATAATAACGGGAATATTTACCAGATTACTAACATTTTTAAGAAATTTAATTTCAATATTGCTTTCCGCACCAATAACAACAATCAACGGTTAATTTTCAATCACCAAAGCATTGCAAGCAATAACAAATATTTAAATTCCGGGATATATAGGCTTAAATGCTCAAATTGTGCCACTTCTTATATCGGACAAACAGGCCGTAATTTCTCAGTAAGATATCAAGAACATATTAATGCCGAAAAACACAGGAAGTACTCGGCCATGAGTCTTCACATGACCGAATATAAACACAATTTTACATCGATTGAAAGGGACTTAACCATCCTACGAACGCTAAACAAAGGTAAATTAATGAATATCCTTGAAAATATCTTTATTGAAATTGATCAGAAGCGAAATCCCAACCAGAATGTTAACGAAATTACGGAAAACATAAATATATTATTAGAAGAGGCTACCAATTTAGACTCATCCAGAAAAACCATCAAAAAGAATCCCAACAAACAACCAACACACCTCCTTCCGAACAGCTCCACCTTACATAATTGTCCCCCTACCTTTCCGTCCGTTTCCCCTAGCCTATCACAACACCACTCCTCAGTAAGCTCCACCCTACACAACACTTCACCCGCTCTCCTCACGTCACTTACCTCTCCCTCCAATACTCCCCGCCCACCGCAAGCACCTCACACACGTACACAGGACTCAGTCAGTTAACAACACGGCGTAAGGGAGGACGCTAAATACGACAAGATTGTCTTTAAGGTAATCAACTCTATTATCCTTCTTTCTCGCGAACATACATTTTTAACAAGGTTTTCTCCTCAATATTTTCTATTTCACTTCTCCTTTTCTCGTTTCAGACATATTTCAATAATTCTACCAAACTCAACTTCAACTACGGTTATTTTATCAAGATTTCCCCCGATAAATTACATATAAGAAAATCCTGTATTCTTCAATTTATCTTCAAGATCGACAAAATGTACACGCCTCCAACATGAAGAACCTTATCGCCGTTTTTAATTCGCCATTTGGAAAACTGACTTGTTGTATTTTTAACCAACATGAATGAACTTTATCTCATCATCATTATCATATGTTTTAATTTTCGAGCCATTTTATCATATCTTTTAGCTTATGTATCATCTTAACATCAATGTATTTTAATTGTCTTGCCATTTTACCAATTTTAGCTGAAGATGTTCCATAATCGGAACGAAACATGTACTAGAGGTTATATGGATTATATTATGTAATTAATAAGTCTATTATATAGAAATTGATAAGTATTGGAAGGTGGGAACCTACTCATAACTTAACCTTACTATGTGCTTACCACATCATACCTTTGGGAAATGGTCCAGCCAACTCTGAGGTAATTCTGCTGGTATGTTGAGGTTTTGATTTGTGATTATGCTTCGCTCTCTTTTCCCTATTTGCTCTGGCACTGGAGCCTGGCAATTTTTTATGTTTGCCACGTAATTACTTGCCTTGTGGCCTTTACTGTACGTGTCTTTTGGCCTAGTGGATTATTTTCTGGTTCAACACACAGACAGATTTATGCTTAATTTTAGCATTCGTACACTATCATTGGTACTATTTGACTGAGTTTGTACTGTTTAACATACTTATCCTGGATACACTCTATGTACCCCCCCCCCCCCTACCGATTCAATTCAAGTAAGTAGTAAAAAATGAACCACGCTCTGCTACCACTTGTTATCACCAAGCGGGCTCAGGGATTTTCACAAATACCGACACTATATTATTGTGACTTTATTTTCTTTAAACCATAAAAATAGAATTTAAAATGCTTTATGGAGCTCATTACGGAAAACTGTTCATAAATACTGTGACTAGAGTTTTACAATTTTGCTTTGGCAATACAAAGAAGACTATTAAAAACTGATCTTAAACCATGACTAGACCTAGCTAGAATTATATAGATACAAATAACATGACCCTAAAAAAAAAATGATTACGAGATCGTAACTAGACCTTTTTTATATCGACATTAGAAAGGGGTCAAAATCATGATTTTACACCTAGAAGAATATGTACAATAGTTAAACACCAATATTCATGGTTAATGAAACACTAAGGCCACTTTTACAAATTTAGAACCACCGAAATTATGAAAAGGAAAAAGAATGAGAGGGACAGGAAAGGAAAGGACAGGAAATGAGAAGCAAGTTAACAATGACAAAAGGGGAGGGGGAATAGGACTGGCGAGAGTGGGAGATGGTAAAAGTCAGGCTGCTATGAATTCAAAGTTATTCTGTCACATGAACACAGGTTGTATGTAAAGGTTCCATACCAGACAGTCTTTCACTTGTGATACAAACGTACAAGATTTTGTAACTAAGTCTTGACGATAGAAGTTCATTAAATAAGCAGTGAGAACTGCCCTGCAAAGGGCTAAGTTTGAAATAAGAACAAGGCCTGAGGGGCAAAGTTGTAGAAGATTAAATCCAAAGTGTCTAGAATAACGTAATAAAATTCTGCTCACCCAGCATAGCGAAGACAATGAAGATGTCACTTTGAAGAAAAAATTTTATAAATCACAACGGGCCAGCCGTGCAAAACAGTTTTTGCTCCCACCGCTCATGTTAACACAGAATGCCTGATTGATCTAATACAAGGCAGCGGCGACTTTTATACGTGAGAGAAGTGGAGCCGAGAACATACGAGAACATAACATCGTGACGTAGTAGAATGGAGGCCAGGAAGGAGAAGCAGCAAACAGTCGCAGGTGAGCTGTGTGAGCAGGCTGTGCAAGATGAGTGGAGCTGCAATATACACAGCAGCAACCCGGCAAAGTAGGCAGAAGGTAAGATCGAACTCAACGTAGTGAATATGATTAGGGAGCTCGTAACACACCGGCACTCAATTTTCCCTGCTGCTTTTCTTTAATTGCCTTGCACAACCGGTTCAACATTTCACAATACGAAGTTGAGTTGATTGTCGTGCCTTTCGGCATAAATTCCACGTGCAACATACCCTCCATGTTAAAGAACACTGTTGCCATAACCTTTACTGCTGAAGGTTGGACCTTGGCCTTCTTTTGTGGTGGTGATGTGGTGTGCACCCATTCCATCGATGTTCTCTTTGTTTTGGGGGTGAAGTGGTGGACCCACGTTTCATCCCCTGTGAAGATCGCCGTAGAAACTCTTTGCCCTCGACAGAATACCGTTGTAAAAATGCCAGTGACGATTGGAAACGTTGTCCCTTGTGAACATCGGTGAGCAGACGTGGGACCCATCTTTGATACAGTTTACGAAATTCAAGGTGCTGGTGAAAAATGGAGAACACACTGCCATATTTTGTCACAATCTCAAGTCTATTATTTATATTGTGTTGATCGTTGATGATAACTCTTATTACTACACTGTTACTCTTTTGATATGAGGATACTATTTTGATCATTTTTAAACTCAGGGCCCTGACCTAGTCTTTGTGCATTAATGGCTGATGATGTTCGCTATGCCGAACGAAACATGTCCCATTATTCAAGATACTTCATTATTATACTATAATCCAATGAGTATATTGTAATGTATTGAATAGGTGGTTGTTGTAAAATTTTATAATTTTAATATATCAATTTCAATATGGTTCCATTAATAGATTAATTAAATGTGACAAAGATCTTGTTCCGGGGGACAGTCGTAGGCCTTTTCAATGCCAAAAAAATGTGAGTACAAGATACTTTCCATGTTCCCAGTACTTTTCTATAAACATTCTTACAGCAAAATTGAGATCCATAGTACTTTGATCTTTTCTGAATCCAAGCTGTTCTTCGTAAGTCTCATTTCAGCAATACTTCAGGATGTGTGGCAACAGTGTTATGCCCTTATGATTTCCACATTTCTGTCTGTTGCCCTTTTTAAACATTGGGATGATGCCTGTTCTCCAGTCTTCTACGATTTTATTTCCTTCCCATATCACAGTGTACTTTACACAGGGCGAGTTACCTAATTTTACCATCAGCAATGTCTGGCTCCATGTCTAAATGGTTAGCGTGCTGGCCTTTGGTCAGAGGGGTCCCGGGTTCGATTCCCGGCATGGTCGGGAATTTTAACCATCATTGGTTAATTTCGCTGGCATGGGGGCTGGGTGTGTGTGTCGTCAGGTCGCCTACGGGCATCAAATCAAAAGACCTGCACCTGGCGAGCCAAACTTGTCCTCTGACACTCCCGGCACTAAAAGCCATACGCCATTTCATTTCACCATCAGCAATATTTATTAAACTACAACGAAATTTGAAAAGCAACCTTCAAAGACAGAACATCATGAACGGGAGTCATGAAATTAGTAAGTACAATTCATTCAAACATGTAAGATACGTTAGTATAAATTTCAGTAAATTTCTATGTATTTTTAAATGGAAAAACTGTATTACTTCTAGCACAATTGAGAGCAGGAAAAAAAAAAAAAAAAAGATAACGATGGTGGTTACTATGTAATATGGTCATTCAGTCCCGAGTAATTGTAATGTGAAGTTGACAATCAAAAATACCTCAGAAGTTCATGTGTGTGTTGTAACAAACATGATCCATTACCGAGGAGAACAGGGCTATGTATCAGATGACAACAACATTTCTGACTTTGGCTGTTATGTTGTGTACATTTGTTTTAATTATCCCATCTGCACTTGCATTTGTTTTTTTTTGTTTTTTTTTTACAATTTGTTTCATGTTGCACCGACACAGATAGGCCTTATGGCGATGATGCGATAGGAAAGGCCTAGAAGTGGGAAGGAAGCAGCCGTGTCCTTAGTTAAGGTACAGCCCCAGCATTTACCTGGTGTGAAAATGTAAAGCCACAGAAAACCATCTTCAGGGCTGCCGACAGTGGGGCTTGAACTCATTATCTCCCGGATGCAAACTCACAGCTACGCGCCCCTAACCACTCGGCCAACTCGCCCGGTGCATTTGCTTTTTAAAATTATTTTTTTTAATTCTGCATTGACTTTGTACTCAGGACTGTCCACAAAGTAACCAGACACATGTGATTCTGTATGCAAGTAAGAATATTTACTTCCCTCCTATATAATAGCAAGTTGAGAAAACTTTTCTTTTAAACAATAGTTGAAAGTACAACAGTGTACAAAGGAAGAATTGTGCTGAGAAAATTGTATTTTCAAATACTGAAAAAACAGATAATACTGATCTACCGCGACTGTAGGAAAAATGCAGCACAAGCCTATAAGTTCAATGCAGAAAGGTACTCTGACAGAGAAAATCTATCGCGCCACACATTTGGAAACCTCTACAAACAACAAGTAGTGTAACAATAAACAAATGTGTCCATAGCAAACCCACCACAGGAGAAACAAGTAAAGTTGGTGTACTACTTTGTGTTTCCGTGAACCTGCACGCATACTGCATCGACACAAATACCACCCACATCATGTGTCACTTCATCAGGAATTACATGGAAAATGACTTTCATAATAGAGTGAATTTCTGTGAATGGGCATTAACAAAGAATGCATTGCAGTTCTATCGTTTACCGATGAAGCAGGTTTCACAAATTACAGGTCAGTGAATTTACGAAACATGAATTACTAATCTAAGGACAGCAGGCTTCAACATGTAGAGCGACAGCCACCGTGGAGTGTCAATGTATGGTGCAGAATAATTGGCGACCAGCTCATTGTACCTTGCTTCACTGAAGGCACCCAAACAGCTGCAAAATACATCGAATTCCTATGCCAACTTTGTTAGAAAATGTTGCGCGGGAAACTCTGACAAGGATGTGGTATCAGCATGATGGTTGTCCAGCACACTCTGCAATTAACACTACGCACACCCTTGATAGAAAGTTCGATGAATATTTCATAGGATGTGGGAGCCGTGTAAACTGGCCAGCCTGTCTCCTGATCTTACTCTTTTAGACTTCATTTTGCGGGGTAGGTGAAAGGAGGAAGTCTACCATGATGTGCCTACAACTCCAGAACACAGGACATTGCATAGAGGCAGCATGCGGTAAGATTATATCAGACAAGACACGCCATTTTATCCATTCAATAAGCTGCCGACTATTCAGACGTGCCACGCCATTTTATTCATTTACTATGTGGCCGATTACAAGACGTGTATGCGGAAAATAATGAGCAACACTTTGAAAACTTGATTGTTTAAATGAATGTTTACAATTCTCTGACAAATGTATTCCGTAAAGAACAGAATTCTTACAAGAACAAAGTCAATAAAATATTGGCATGTGCATGTAATTTCTGAACAAACCGTTCATACCACTAAATTACATTATCACTGTCCTTCCTTCATCCAGTTTTCTCCGATAGACACATAACTGAACTACTGAGAAGTACACAGTTCAAAAAAATGAGGGGGAACATATTTTGTAACGTCTGATATGTGAACGTTAACTTGGTAGATGGAGTTCCAAATGGTCGTAGAGCATACCCTGAGACCTTAGCTACTCAGGGTATGTCAAATTGAAATTATACTCCATCTGCAGGCGTAGCCATGCATTAAAATGTCAGTTAACCCTTCAAAACAAAGTGAATAGCGGTGCGTCTGTGTCTCTTTGTGAGGTACACAAACTACTGCGGTCATTTGAGCACGTTGTACGTAAACCAGCATATCCCATGAGAGATCTTAACAAGGTTCAAGTCATAGGGACCGTCACTTTCATCCAGGAAGGATGTACTTTTCGTCGTGTTGCTGTGGATCTCAATGTCTCTGTCAGTTATTCAACGCTTGTGGAATCTCTATAATAAGACAGGCCAGTTCACAAGGAGGGTTGGACAAGGTCATGGACGCGTGACAAACTCACAGGATGACCGATATCTAACCATTTGTGCATTGCGGCGTCATTCAGCAACTGCCAGAGAACTGCAACAAGACCTCAGGAGGGTCACTGGAGTCACGGTGTGTGACCAGACAGTAAAAAAATAAAAATAAAAATAAAAAATGGCGTATGGCTTTTAGTGCCGTGGTGTGTCCAAGGACTTCAGCTCGCCAGGTGCAGGTCTTTTGATATGACACCCGTGGGCGACCTGCGCATCGTGATGAGGATAAAATGATGAAGACGACACATACACCCAGTTCCCGTGCCAGGGGAATTAACCAATTATGGTTAAAATTACAGACCTTGCCAGGAATCAAACCCAGGACCCCTGTGACCAAAGGCCAGCACGCTAAACATTTAGCCATGGAGCCGGACTCCAGACAGTAAGGAACAGGTTAAGAGAAGTGTCCATACGACCCAGATGTCCTGTTTGAACGCCCCGTTTAACACAGCAACATCGCGCAGCTCGCCTTCTGTTTGCCCGTACCTACGTCAACTGGCAAATTCACGAATGGAGACCTGTATTGTTCACAGAAGAGTCCAGATTTCACGACACAGTGTGATGGACGTCAATGTGTATGGAGACGCCGTGGTGAGCAGTACATGCCAAATGTTTTCCAGAAAGGCTACTGATTCGGACAAGGTTCTGTGATGATGTGGGGTGGCATCAGTATTGATGGCCGTAAAGATCTCGTCGTCCGTGGTAATCTTACCGCTGCAGGGTACATCGAGCAGATACTACTACAGTATGTGTTGGTTGCTGCATACGGTGTTGGCCCTCAATTCGTATTCATGCACGACAATGCCAGGGCTCATGTAGTGCGCATCACCAGAGTTATCCTGTGAGAACCGGACATCAACAAATGGAATGGCCAGCAGTGAATCCCGACCTTAATCCCATCGAGCATGTGTGGGATAGGCTTGACAGAAGTGTTCATGGGCGTCCTATTCCACCACAGACTCTCCACAAGACCTCAAACAGGCTCTCATTGAAGAATGGGACCTGATACCGCAACGTCGCCTCCATCGACTTATACGGAGCATGCCACATAGGTGCCAAACTGTGATAAATGCTCATGGAGGATATACACCACACTGAAGCTCTCGAACTGTGATAAAAATGTACCCTGGAAGACTGTTCTCACTTTGTATTCACCTCTATTTGGACATTTCCGTTTGTGTTCTGAAAATGAATGCGAATCCATCGATGTTAATTTGTATACTTCAACGGTAAAAAATAAAGGTTTAGTTGGTAATATATCTGGGTGTGGGGTATTGTTTTGGGGAGCATGGCATACATTCAGAAACAAGTTCCCCTAATTTTTTTGAATTGTGTATATCTGGAATGTTAACTTCACATTAAAATTACTCAGGTTTGAATTAAGTATTACATTGTATCAAACAACATTATTAGTCTCTTTCTTCCTGCTTTCAATTATGCGAAAGATAATAGGAGCAGTTCCATTTTAAAAATATATAAGTTTGTATTGAAAATTATACTTCCGTACATTTTAAAATTAATTGTATCCACTAATTTCATGAGCTCCTCTACTAATATTCTGTCTGCAAAAGTTGCTTTTCAAAATTTTTTGTTGTTTAAGAAATAATGCTGGTGGTAATGTTAGGTGACTCACCCTGTATAGCAAATTTAAGCCTGGTATTCCAGCTGCTTTTATCGTATGAGGCAAGATCATTGAAGCTTGAAGATTTCCAATCTCCCATGCTCCTTAGTGTTTCAACTTCAAGCTAAGTTAATAGAGGTTAATTTTTCTTGATTTTATCTATTCTACAGGTGCGGGTGGTGGTGCTGCCTCCATTTCCATTTACCAACATGCTGTTTACCAACATGCTGAAGTACCTGTTTATTTCATCTATGATCCCTTCCTCAGTTCTTATCAACCAACCATGATTTGTTCCCAGTGCAAGGATGATTCCATATGCACTTCTTTTAATTTTTACTACTTTATATAGTAGCTTCCTACTTCCTTGACAGTCTGCTATTCTGGTAGTAAAGTCATCCCAGCATTCTTTACTTCTTGGATTAATCGTTTTACAGCCAAATTCTTGTTCCATTTGTGCTCGCTCTTTAATATCTATTTCATTTCTACTCTCACCCATTTTTTTCTTTTACGTGATGTAATTTTTTGGCACATTTCTTCCTTTTACTGCTGTCTTCACCTGGTTATTCCACCAATGCATTTCCCACAGACTTCCTCAGCTTCCCATACAAGAGTTTCTTTGACCAAGGTCCTTCTTCTATCCCTCTATTCTCATTTTTGGGAAATTTTGCTGTTTTCCTTCCTTGGTATGGTAATAACATTTCTTCTCTGAGGTCTTGAGCAAATATGCCTTGCTCACTTTAACGATGAGAAAGTTGACCAAATCACAAATAGGCCGGGCTGAGTGGCTCAGACGGTTAAGGCGCTGGCCTTCTGACCCCAACTTGGCAGGTTCGATCCTGGCTCAGTCCGGTGGTATTTGAAGGTGCTCAAATACGTCAGCCTCGTGTCGGTAGATTTACTGGCACGTAAAAGAACTCCTGCGGGACTAAATTCCGGCACCTCGGCGTCTCCGAAAACCGTAAAAGAGTAGTTAGTGGGACGTAAAACAAATATTATTATTAAATCACAAATATTTATAAAAAACACAATATTAAAAGCAATACCACTTCTAGAAGGTTTTTCACCCATAGCTGTGCCAAACACAAAATGAAAAAATTCATTAATTCAAGCATATACAAGCTAACATGCATGCAATGCTGCAATTTTCATACACGATATCAAGAACTTGTAAAAGCAAACAATATAATAGATTTTTGGCTTTCAGCAACCAGATTTCAGATTTTTACCACCATTTTTCTATAGTAGAACAGGACCTATCTATCCTCCAGCCAACCAATAAAGGTTTTCTTCTGAATGTCTTTGAAACCATTTACATAAATATAGATCAAAGATCCAATCCCACTGGAAATATGAACGAGTTATCTGAAAGTGTCAAGACAAAATTATTAGAATATTTTTTTAACAACATTATTAATAATACACAAAATGTAAGCACCCCACCAGCCAAGCATATAAGCCCCCCCCCCAATCACCCGCTCTACTGCCTCAACTCACGCCAGACACATTCCTGCCTACCCTACAAACACACTCCTCGCTTCCCTCTGAGCCCTTCCTCTCCTCTACACTCTTAGTTCATGCAGTAATAGTCACTATCAGACACATAACTTGATACAGGTCAACCAGTATAAGGCCGGCAAGGACATAAGTGTTCAAATTTCCTCCTTTTATTTACACTCAAATTCTTATTCCTTTTCTTCTGATCAAACTTTCATTAGACATCCTCCTTTACAGATTTATCATATATTACATCACACAATACCAATCCGGCCTTAATTTGCAACCTCAAGAAAAGCCACACCTCTAGTGCTATTCAACAATAGGTGATATAGTGTCAAACCCAATATTATTGTATAACATTACATACAATATTATATGAACTCTAGTTTAACAAACACCTGTACAAGTTTTTTTAAACTATGTGTGCAGTTCTGAATAGAACTTTCTTCACACCACACCATTTGCTCCTACGATTAAACGTAGTCAATTTTTAAGATGCTATTTTAACATGACACAAATGTATTTCAAATCGTTTAATTTATCACCAGAAGTGTGATTTTAGAATGTTTTAACTATGTTCATTTTTGCCTACAATGGTACCTTGGTTTTTAATAGTTTCCATGATTGAGTTCAAGCTGATGATGTTCTAAAAGAGAATGAAACGTACTTGTGAGACTTAAAATAAACCTTTTTGAACTTGTAAAGAAGGGACTTTTCTACTATTAATGAGCCCATGACAATTATTTGCTTCAACATTTTATCATTTATTGTACCGTAGTATGTACGGTTTTCAATCTAAGTATTTAATAAAGTTATACAAATAACACCAAAAAAAAAATTATCTTCCAAAGTTTAGGATGTAGAGATTATTCACAAATATACAGTATGTCTATTACAGATTGGAACAGAGCTTTATTTCATCGGGTCATTATTATAATAGGCATTCACTCACTGGTAGATATGTTTTCCGAGAGCCTCAAAGTCACTAATTACAAGTCCTTAGATGGCCGAATGTTATGGGCCCTCGTGGAAAATACATCGCCACATCGGCTAATCAGATGCTGCATACTCTCAGTTTCCAACATCAATTTAACACTCCTTCGCATTAGACTCCAGAACACACTACTAGCACTTCTGCTGTTCTCCCATTCTTAAACTGAGAATACATCACTTACTTTGGAAGGCATGTGTTAGGCATGCGGATGATGTGGCCAACCCATTGAAGTTGATGTTTGATAATCATTGTCTCAACACTCATGGTATTGGCCCCTTCCAGCACACTGATGTTTGTTTCACAGACCAGCCATTTTATTCTTAGGTATTCTTCTAAGAGATTTGGTGGTATTTTCCCAAACATTTTAAGTGCATCAGGTAAGGTTTTGAAATAGGAAAAATTAATGTTGCCATTGATGCTTTAAAATTAAGTTATTATATATCTTAAGTAATTAAGTTATTATATATCTTGAATCTGAGGTTCAGCTGTATAGAAGACCAGAGGCTGAACAAAAGTGTGATTTCACTATTATTCATGCATTCATAAGATTGCTAAAATGTATACGCAAAAATATGGAACTCTTTATTACCTTTGGTCATACCATTAGCCATTGATGTAAGGCACCAATCAAAAAATGGCCGATCCACTGATTCACCAGCATCTCTTAGAGCTCGTTTCAGCAATTCTTTGACTTCACCAGGCAGAAGGCACAAAGGATAATCAACTGGTTTCCCAGAAAATGTAGGATTATTATGATCCACTGTCATTTTGGTATTCAAATAAATTGCAAGTCCCCTGAGCCAAATTAATGGTGCATTCTGAAATCTTGCCTGGCCAATTAATAGCTCTTCAGCCATTTCTTTAGTATTTAACTGAAAAAAAAAAATTACCAAGTTAATATAAAAAATGAATATAAGAAATCAATACAAACTAAGTACATGTGAATGAAAAAAATGACGAAAAACGGAAGGAAATTTCAGGCATACCAGTTTTACAGCACATTCTAATGACTTTGGAGGCGGTGGCTTTTCCTTAGCTGTCTCCTTTTTCTTCTCAGGCAATTTCTTTTGAACTTTCTTTGATTCAGATTCCTTTGAACTATTTTCCTTCCCTGGAGCCTTTTTGTTTTCCTTATTTAGTTCCAATGCATTATATAAAGTTTTGACTTGAGACAAGGGCACTGTAAACCAAAAGAAAAAATTATTCACTAATGATCACATAAAGCACATTGCAATAAAAAATGAATAATGATATCATGGCATAATATTCAAAACAATGACTTAGTTAAACATCACAGTTAAAAACATACTTCCAGTATTCTCACAAAACAAGAAAGAAAAAGAAAGGAAAACAATTTACGAAAAATTCACACTCACAAATTACAGTCAGAGCCAATATATACATAACAGTTTTCCCATTCCTATTGTAATGTATGATACGACACTTGCATTTAAAGGTGGGTGAAACACTGGGAAAGACTGCGAAAGGGTACTACTGACACAGATTCAGAATTATTTGACAAGATAATAAGCTATGTGGGAAACGACATGGAAAGGAATGTGATTGTAGTGGGAGATCTTAATTTACGAAATGTCAATTGGGAAGGAAAAGCGAACGACAGGAAGCATGAACAACAAATGGCAAATAAGCTAATATGGGAAGGACAACTCATTCAGAAAGTGACGGAACCAACTAGAGGGAAAAATATCCTGGACGTGGTGCTGATAAAACCAAATGAGCTCTATAGAGAAACCGAAGTAATAGATGGTATTAGTGATCACGAAGCCGTTTTTGTCGTAGTTAAAAATAAATGTGGTAGAAAGGAAGGTTTTAAAAGTAGGATTATTAGGCAGTACCGTATGGCTGATAAAGCAGTCATAAGGCAGTTTTTAAAAAGTAATTATGATCAGTGGTAAACGGTAAATAAGAATGTAAACAGACTCTGGGATGGGTTTAAAGAAATTGTTGAGGAATGTGAAAACAGGTTTGTACCTTTAAAGGTGGTAAGGAATGGTAAAGACCCACCTTATTATAATAGAGAAATAGAGAGACTAAGAAGGAGGTGCAGATTGGAAAGAAATAGAGTTAGAAACGGCTGTGGAAGTAAGGAGAAATTTAAGGAACTTACTAGGAAATTGAATCTAGCAAAGAAGGCAGCTAAGGATAACATGATGGCAAGCATAACTGGCAGTCATACAAATTTTAGTGAATAATGGAAGGGTATGTATAGGTACTTTAAGGCAGAAACAGGTTCCAAGAAGGACATTCCAGGAATAATTAATGAACAAAGAGAGTGTGTATGTGAGGATCTTCAAAAGGCAGAAGTATTCAGTCAGCAGTATGTAAAGATTGTTGGTTACAAGGAAAATGTCCAGATAGAGGAGGTGACTAATGCTAAAGAAGTATTAAAATTTACATATGATAACAATGATATTTACAATAAGATACAACAGTTGAAAACTAGAAAAGCGGCTGGAATTGATAAGATTTCTGGGGATATACTAAAGACAATGGGTTGGGATATAGTACCATATCTGAAGTACTTATTATTGTTTGGTTGAAGGAGCTATACCAAATGCAGAGTTGCTATAGTAGCCCCTGTGTATAAAGGAATGGGTGATAAACATAAAGCTGAAAATTGCAGGCCAGTCAGTTTGACATGCATTGCATGCAAGCTTTGGGAAAGCATTCTTTCTGATTTTTTTTTTTTTTTTTTTTGCTAGTTGCTTTACGTCGCACCGACACAGATAGGTCTTGTGGCGACGATGGGACAGGGAAGGGCTAGGAGTGGAAGGAAGCGGCCGTCGCCTTAATTAAGGTACAGCCCCAGCATTTGCCTGGTGTGAAAAATTGGAAACCACGGAAAACCATTTTCAAGGCTGCCGACAGTGGGGTTCGAACCTACTATCTCCCGAATACTGGGTACTGGCCGCACTTAAGCGACTGCAGCTATCGAGCTCGGTCTGATTATATTAGACATGTTTGCAAACTCAATAACTGGTTGAATGGAAGGCAATTCGGTTTTAGGAAAAGTTATTCCATTGAAGCTCAAATTGTAGGATTCCAGCAAGATATAGCAGATATTTTGGATTCAGGAGGTCAAATGGACTGTATCGCGATTGACCTGTCGAAAGCATTTGATAGGGTGGATCATGGGAGACTACTGACAAAAAATTAGTGCAATTGGACTGGACAAAAGAGTGACTGAATGGGTTGCTATATTTCCAGAA
Organism: Anabrus simplex; assembly: GCF_040414725.1. NCBI lineage: Eukaryota > Metazoa > Arthropoda > Insecta > Orthoptera > Tettigoniidae > Anabrus > Anabrus simplex. The sequence goes on from NC_090266.1 coordinate 256,913,620, forward strand.
AATAGATCTCAGAGAATTAGAGTAGGCAAAGCTTTATCTGACCCTGTAATAATTAAGAGGGGAATTCCTCAAGGCAGTATTATTGGACCTTTATGTTTTCTTATATATATATATATATAAATGATATGAGTAAAGGAGTGGAATCAGAAGTAAGGCTTTTTGCGGATGATGTTATTCTCTATAGAATAATAAATAAGTTACAAGATTGTGAGCAACTGCAAAATGACCTCGATAATGTGTAATGGACAGTGGGCAATGGTATGATGATAAATGGGCTTAAAAGTCAGATTGTGAGTTTCACAAATAGGGAAAGTCCTCTCATTTTTAATTACTGCGTTGATGGGGTGAAAGTTCCTTTTGGGGATCATTGTAAGTATCTGGGTGTTAATATAAGGAAAGATCTTCATTGGGGTAATCACATAAATGGTATTGTAAACAAAGGATACGTATCTCTGCACATGGTTATGAGGGTGTTTAGGGGTTGTAGTAAGGATGTAAAGGAGAGGGCTTATAAGTCTCTGGTAAGACCCCAACTAAAGTATGGTTCCAGTGTATGGGACCCTCACCAGGATTACTTGATTCAAGAACTGGAAAAAATTCAAAGAAAAGCAGCTCTATTTGTTCTGGGTGATTTCCAACAAAAGAGTAGCGTTACAAAAATGTTGCAAATTTTGGGCTGGGAAGAACTGGGAGAAAGGAGACGATCTGCTTGACTGAGTGGTATGTTCCGAGCTGTCCGCAGAGATATGGCGTGAAATGACATTAGTAGACAAATAAGTTTGAGTGGCGTCTTTAAAAGTAGGAAAGATCACAATATGAAGATAAAGTTGGAATACAACAGAACAAATTGGGGCAAATATTCATTTATAGGAAGGGGAGTTAGTGATTGGAATAACTTACCAAGGGAGATGTTCAATAAATTTCCAATGTCATTGAAATCATTTAAGAAAAGGCTAGGAAAACAACAGATAGGGAATCTGCCACCTGGGCGACTGCCCTAAATGCAGATCAGTATTGATTGATTGGTGGAAATATAAGCCTCTACCTGTTTACAATTCTCACACGTATAACCAGTACATCGAAGTCAACTAAAACAACTATTCATGGGCTGATGACCTAGATGTTAGTCCACTTCAAACAACAAGCGAGCAACAACTGTTCATTACAGTTAGAGATACAATGAAGGGTGGGTTGCCAGGAAGGAGGAAGCTGGCTCGTGGATGTACCATTTGTAACAGAAACAATTCAAGTTTAAGTTAAAAAATAGTATTATGTAATAATGGTATGAAATTGATAGCGATTTCTAAAGGAACAACATGCAAAATTTTTACAAGACATTCAGGGAAGAACTAACTAATTCCAAGGCACCCAGTCTTTGCTTTTATCCCCCTGATGAAACACTTGAGACGAATACAAAGGCCAATTGTGAGATCCTGAAGCAGTTCTTCGAGAAGCTACACAACAGTGAACCACCTACAGAAAGACTACAATTTCATGCAACTACTCCGAACCAAGACTCAGTACCACCTACTCACGAGGAGATATGAAACATCATATTACATCTCAAAAGCAACAAGTTACCAGGAGAATATGAAATAATCGCCAAAATGATAAAGATTGGAGGGGAACTCATGGGTGATAAACTATAAACCATCATTGCAAATATATGGGAAACCAGCATCATACCATCAGACTTCAAAACCGCTTTGATTTATCTACTACACAAAAAGAGTGACAAGACTGATCCAAACAACTATCGAAGTATTTTACTTGTATCAATCGCCTACAAAGTTCTCTCATGTGCCCTCTTCACCAGATTGTAACAACAGACAGAACATTTAATTGGTGAATACCAGGTAGGCTTACAACCACACCAATCACGCACAGAACAGATCTGGAACCTCTAGATGATTTTGCAACACCGGCAGTCGAACCGCATGGTCATCACTTTCGTAGACTTTAAAAAAGCATACGGCTCTATTGACCGCATTACCCTGTTCATCATACTGCATGAATGCGGCATGGGTACCAAAACAACTGTGTTAACTGAACAGACTTCGACAGACACAACCTCTAAAGTAAAATTCATGTGTGAAAACTCCGAATCTTTTCAAATCAGAACAAGAGTAAGACAGGGTGATGGGTTGTCCCCACTCTTGTTTAATCTGGTACTGGATAAGATCATCAAAATCAGGGAGAGGGAAGTACCTGGAATAAGTATGGGAACCAAAGATAAGAGAATCAACATAAAGTGCCTTGTCTTTGCTGATGACCTAGCAATAAAAACTCAGACTTCTGAGGAATCCAGACATGCCACTGATAAACTTCATGAAATAGTCATCAAAACCAGTCTCCAAATCTCTATATAATGTATATATACATCATATGATACTTTCAATACGGACCAAAAATGATTTTCATTACTCCAAATCTCTTACGAGAAAACACAATACATGGACTCCAAGAACCAAAGCCTGACATCATTTCCAACCAAATATGGCAACATCACACAAGTTAAGCACTTCAAGTACTTAAGTGAAATTATCAGGATTGCTGGAAGTGAAATGATAGCTAATGTAACATGTGCAGAAATACTACATAAAGCCTACACAATCACTTGAACGTATGTACAATAACAAATCGCTTTCCACTAAAGCCAATCTCCGACACTACCGGTACCACACAGTTGTACTTCCAGAAGTACTCTACACAATTGAGATGCCATCCTTAACCATAAACATCAAGGACCTACAGAAAATAGAATGGCAGATACTCAGGAAGATATTTGGACCCAAGATTCAAGACTGTATCTGGATGCGTAAAAGCTCAGAAAAACTGTATTCTATGACTGAGCTTGGCAGAGGTGCATGAAATTTTACGGACACACAGCACCAATAGACGACTCTCGACTGACCAAAAAAAATCATCTTCATCATTAACGGAAGCTGACAAACCAAACTACGCTAGCTGGCAGACACTCAAGCGACCTTGCAGAAATTAATATTGACCCACTGGCAACTACACGGACTACATTCAGAGAGAAAATCAATTCACATAAGTTCACATCCAAGAACCCAACAGCCAGGAACTTGAAACTTAAAAAAGCTTGGACATAAGAGAGAAGACAAGCCCAAAGTGAAAGGATGAGGAAGTTTTGGAAAGATAAGAAGAACAAGAAGTCCAGTGCTAAATAATGGTTCTACGTGCTCCTTAGAGGGAAAAATGCATATATTTATATATAAATAATGGTATGTGTTTAACATCCTTTTAATATCTATCAACCTCAAGATATTACCAACTGCTATTAAAAAAAAAAAAAAAAAAAATCTTCAGTGAAACTGTAAAATCAACAGATATCAAGTCAGTCAACTCCTATGCTGAGGTTGAGGGATCATAACCTAGCACAGTTGGTTGGCAGTATGTCAGTAGATTTACTGGCTTATTAATGTACCATTTCAATGCACAACTCTGCTAACATAGTGGGATGTAAAGCCAATAACTCTGCTAACACAGCATCTCTTAAAACTAATAGTAGTTGAAAGGACAAACAACACATAAGCATTATTCTCACATTTACGCAAAGTACAGGGATTCAAACCCGCAACCTTGAGTACATGAAGCAAGTTACTTACACAGCTGGTCAAGTTGTTACACAAATTTAAGAATAATACTGCCCTTTATGATACAAAAACAGAACTGCTTCTCAGTCCTACATATTAAGGTACATGAAGCAAGTTGCTTACACAGCTAGTCAAGTTGTTATACAAATTTAGAAATAATACTGCCCTTTATGACTCAAACTGAAATGAACAGAATTGCTTCTCAGTCTTACATATTAAAAACAAAAGATAAGACAGGACAAATATGAAGGGCAATCTACAACAAATGACAAGAAACACACCGGACTAAATCATCAGTCCAAAGATCTTAACACACAAAGAGAGTTTGAAGAATTCCTTGATGGGTAAAGAAGGATGGTAGGTGGAATTATTATTGCCACTAACATATACCTGTTATCAGAGATGATCTGATAGGAAAAGATTGGGAAAGGTAGCACGCCATGGCCATAATGAAGGTACGGACTCAGCATTTACCTGATGTAAAAATAGAAGATGATGAATACAGCAGCTGGGCATAACTTGGGGCCTGCCACAATAGTTGCTGTGGCCTGGTATTGTCAAGCTTAAAATTAAATTAGGGGTATATGAATAAACAACGGCATGCTAACTGAGCTGCCATGTTGAGTCTTAACTAGGAAGCAGAAACTGCAATGACATCTACCAGCCTTGAAAACTATTAGCTACTAGCGCCATCAACCAGCTTATTCTGAACAAAGCACGCTTCTACATTCTTGAATTATTTCCTGCTAGGACATCAAGAGCAGTCAACAGGATCCTCTAGGACAAGCTACTCCGTGTTTTATACAGGGTGGGCCACAAAAAGTAGCCCTTCTCCAACAATAGTGTGCCAAGTTGAATGAGATAGTGGACTGTATTATTCACATACTTACAAGTTACAACAGATGCTAAAAGTGGTTCCCGTCCACATCTATGAACATTTGGGCATGTCAGAGCATGCTGGCTGATACTGCTTGCAGCTCTTCAACAGTGATGCAGTGAACAGAGTTCATGATATTTTCTTTGATTTCATCCTAGGTATACGAATCATTTGTGTACAATTTCTGCTTAAATTTTCTCACAGTTAAAAATCACATGTTGACAAGTCCAGGTAAAGTGATGGCCATAACCACCCGCTCACAGTTTGCTTCTCCATATATACTGACAAACCAGGACATTATGACTACCTACCTAATAGCCGGTATGTCCACCTTTGGCACGTATAACAGCGGCGACGTGTCTTGGTATGGAAGCAATGAGGCCTTGGTAGGTCGCTGGAGGGAGTTGGCACCACATCTGCACACACAAGTCATCTGATTCCCGTAAATTCCGGGGAGGGGGGCGATGAGCTCTTGACACCACGTTCAATCACATCCAAGATGTGTTTGATCGGGTTAAGATTTGGCAAATTGGGGGGCCAGCACATCAACTGCAACTCACCACCGTGTTCCTCGAACCACACCATCACACTCCTGGCCTTGTGACATGGCGCATTATCTTGTTGAAAAATGCCAATGCTGTTGGGAAACATGATAGTCATGAAGGGGTGTCAGTGGTCTGCAACCAGCGTAAGATACTTCTCGGCCATCATGGTGCCTTACACAAGTTCCGCTGGACCCATTGAAGCCCACATGAATGTTCCCCAGAGCCTCATTGAGCCGCCGCCAGCCTGTCTCTGTCCCGAAGTACAGGTGTCAAGGAGCTGCTCTCCTGGAAGACGACGGATTCCAACACTCCTATTGGCCTGATGAAGAAGGTATCAGAATTCATCAGATCATGCAACGCTCTACCACTGTGCCAACAACCAGTGACGATGGTCAAGTGCCCGTTTCGGTTATAATTGCCGATGTCATGGTGTTAACATTGGCACATGCATGGGTCGTCAGCCGCGGAGGTTTATCCTTAGCAGTGTTCTCTGCCCAGCATTAAAGTCTGATGTTAGTTCTGCCAAAGCTCGCCGCCTGTTCTGTTTTACCAGTCTGCCCAGCCTACGATGTTCGACATCTGTAATGAGGGGTGGCCGTCCCACCCCTCGACATTTGGACGTGGTTTCACCTTGGTTTCGCTACTTGTTGAAGACACTCACCACAGCACTCCTCAAACATCCAACAAGTCGTGCAGTTGCAAGTGATAAATATCATTATGGTTCCGTATTTAAGATACTATACTTGTAGGATGCTAATTAATTTATTATTTAACCACCTATTCAATACATTAAAATTTTTATACAATTAGAACTCTGTGAGCCTCCGTGGCTCAGAGGCAGCGCGTCGGCCTCTCAGCGCTGGATACCGTGGTTCAAATCCCAGTCACTCCATGTGAGATTTGTGCTGGACAAAGCGGAGGCAGGACAGGTTTTTCTCCTGGTACTCCGGTTTTCCCTGTCATCTTTCATTCCAGCAACACTCTCCATTCTCATTTCATAGCATCTATCAGTCATTAATAAATCACTTTGGGAGTGGCGACCCCATTGTACTAATAGCCTATATCTGCTTCATTCATTCCATCCCTGACCCAGTCAATGACTGGAGAACAGGTTGTAGGTTTTCATTTTCAGAACTCTGCGAACGAAATGGAATTCGATGGGGAGCTATCAATATTAATGGGGCTTATGGAAGAAAGATAGTAGGAAGAGATAGGAGATTATAAAGTGTACTTGACGGGTGTTAGAAAGGGAAGGGCAGAGTATGGGGTAGGGCTGCTTATCAGGAATACCATTGCAGGTAACATAATTTCTGCTAGGCACGTAAATGAGCGAATGATGTGGGTAGATTTGGCAGTTGGAGGAATTAGGACAAGAATTGTCTCAGTGTAATCACTATGTGAGGGAGCAAATGAGGATGAAGTTGACAAGTTTTATGAAGCATTGAGTGACATTGTGGTCAGGGTCAACAACAAGGATAGGATAGTGCTAATGGGCGATTTCAATGCGAGAGTTGGAAATAGAACTGAAGGATATGAAAGGGTAATTGGTAAATGTGGGGACAATACGGAAGCTAATATGAATGGGAAGCATTTGCTGGACTTCTGTGCTAGTATGGGTTTAGCAGTTACGAATACATTCTTCAAGCATAAAGCCATTCACCACTACACATGGGCGGCTAGGGGTACCAGATCTATAATAGACTATATCTTAACCGACTTCGAATTCAGGAAATCTGTTATAAATGTACGAGTTTTCTGGGGATTTTTCTATTATACAGACCACTATCTGACTTGTAGTGAACTAAGTATCTCTAGGCCTAGGATGGAAAAAGTGAAACCTGTCTGCAAACGGATAAGGGCAGAAAATCTCCAGGACGAGGAAATTAGAAGTACATGGATATGATTAGTGAGAAGTTTCGAACAGTAGACAGTAAGCCGGTTCAGGATATAGAAGGAGAATTGGTGGCATACAGGGATGCTGTAGTAGAAACAGCAAGGGAATGCCTAGGAAAAACTGTATGTAAAGAAGGGAAAAGGCGAACATCTTCGTGGAATGATGAAGTGAGAGCAGCTTGTAAACGTAAAAAGAAGGCTTATCAGAAATGGCTCCAAACAAGGGCCGAGGCATACTGGGAATTGTATGTAGGTGAAAGGAACAGACCGAAACAAATAGTTGTTGAATTCAAAATGAAGTCTTGGGAAGATTTTGGTAATAACCTGAAAAGGCTAGGTCAAGCAGCAGGGAAACCTTTCTGGACAGTAATAAAGAATCTTAGAAAGGGAGGGAAAAAGGAAATGAACAGTGTTTTGAGTAATTCAGGTGAACTCATAATAGATCCCAGGGAATCACTGGAGAGGTGGAGGGAATATTTTAAACATCATCTCAACGTAAAAGGAAATCTTCCTGGTGGTGTTGTGAACAGCCAAGCTCATGGGGAGGAGGAAAATGTTGGTGAAATTATGCTTGAGGAAGTGGAAAGGATGGTATATAAACTCCATTGTCATAAAACATCAGGAATAGATGAAATTAGACCTGAAATGGTGAAGTATAGTGGGAAGGCAGGGATGAAATGGCTTCATAAAGTAGTAAAATTTGCATGGCGTGCTGGTAAGGTACCTTTAGATTGGACAAAAGCAGTAATTGCACCTATCTAAAAGCAAGGGAACAGGAAGGATTGCAACAACTATCGAGGTATCTCATTGATTATTGTACCAGGCAAAGTATTCACTGGTATCTTGGAAGGGAGGGTGCGATCAATTGTTGAGAGGAAGTTGGATGAAAACCAGTGTGGTTTCAGACCACAGAGGGGCCATCAGGATCAGATTTTCAGTATGCGCCAGGTAACTGAAAAATTTTCCGAGAGGAATAGGCAGTTGTGTTTATGTTTCGTAGATCTAGAGAAAGCATATGACAGGGTACCGAGGGAAAAGATGTTTACCATACTGGGGTACTATGGAATTAAAGGTAGATTATTAAAATCAATCAAAGGCATTTATGTTGACAATTGGGCTTCAGTGAGAATTGATGGTAGAATGAGTTCTTGGTTCAGGGTACTTACAGGGGTTAGACAAGGCTGTTTGTGGTTTACATGGTTCACCTGCTAAAAGGTATAAAATGGCAGGGAGGGATTCAGTTAGGTGGAAATGTAGTGAGCAGTCTGGCCTATGCCGACGACTTGGTCTTAATGGCAGATTGTGCCGAAAGCCTGCAGTCAAATATCTTGGAACTTGAAAATAGGTGCAAAGAGTATGGTATGAAAATTAGCCTTTTGAAGACTAAATTAATGTCAGTAGGTAAGAAATTCAACAGAACTGAATGTCAGATTGGTGATACAAAGCTAGAACAGGTCGATAATTTCAAGTATTTAGGTTGTGTGTTCTCTCAGGATGGTAATATAGTACGTGAAATTGAATCAAGGTGTAGTAAAGCTAATGCAGTGAGCTCACAGTTGCGATCAGCAGTATTCTGTAAGAAGAAAGTCAGCTCCCAGACAAAACTATCTTTACAACAGTCTGTTTTCAGACCAACTTTACTTCACGGGAGCGAAGGTGGGTGGACTCAGGATATCTTATTCATAAGTTAGAAATAACAGACATGAAAGTAGTGAGAATGAATGCTGGGGCATACAGGTGGGAACAATGGCAGGAGGGTACTTGGAATGATGGGGTAGAGGCTAATTTAGGAATGAACTTGATGCATAAAAGCATAAATCGGCTTCGGTGGTACGGTCATGTGAGGCGAGTGGAGGAGGATAGGTTACCTAGGAGAATAATGGACTCTGTTATGGAGGGTAAAGAAGTAGAGGGAGACCAAGATGACAATGGTTAGACTCAGTTTCTAACGATTTAAAGATAAGAGGTATAGAACTAAATGAGGCATTAGTTGCGAATAGAGGATTGTGGTGACGTTTAGTAAATTCACAGAGGCTTGCAGACTGAACGCTGCAAGGCATAACAGTTAATAATGATAATGTATGTATGTATGTATGTATGTATGTATGTATGTATGTATGTATGTACACTGACTGAGCAAATGTCATGGGATAGTGGAGCATTGATGCGCAGGTGTGTTGTCTGCGCACCACACGCTCCCTGTGCCAGCGGCAGTTGTATAGGAGTCCTTGTGAGCAGTGGCTGTGCATGTGACAGGTGTAACATGGAACGTCGTCGTGAGCTGACACAGTTCGAACGGGGTATGGTGGTCGGTGCCCGACGGATGGGAAGTGCGATTTCGGAAGTGGTGTGGGAATTCAGCTTCACACGATCAACCGTGTCCAGGGTGCATCGTGAATGGTTGAATGCGGGTGTCACCGTCCACAACAGACGAATGACCGGCCGTCCAGCCACCCTGTATGACCGTGACCGGCGACATCTGAGACAGATTGTCAATATTGACAGACGGGCAACCGTGCAACAAATCACGGCTCAATTCAACACAGGCCGTGCTAGACACATCTCCCAGTGGACAATCCATAGGAACATGGGTTCTATGGGGTATGGGAGCCGGCGCCGCACACGGGTACCACTGTTAACCCAACGTCATCGGGCACAACGACGCGCATTTGTCACCAGTCATGGACATTGGAACAATGGCGTAACGTGATATGGTCGGACGAATCACAATTTCAACTGTACCATGCCGATGGGAGTTACCGTGTATGGCGCAGACCACATGAAGCTATGGATCCCGCCTGCCTCGAAGGTGCGGTCCAGGGCGCTGGTGTCTCTTATGGTCTGTGGTGCATTTTCCTTGTATGGAATGGGCCCCCTAGTTGTTCTGGAAGAGACTTTGAATGGTACGCGATGTTGAGCTGCTCGGAGACCATCTCCACCCATTTTTGGCCTTCCAGTGCCCAGACGGTTCTGCGGTGTTTCAAGATGGTAACGCGCCACCACATCCCTCCCACGTCACCCGGGAATGGTTCCAGGAACATGCAGCAGAGGTCCAATGACTGCCATGGCCACCCAGGAGCCCTGATATGAACCCTTGCGAGCATATCTGGGATGTCCTGGAACGCAGGCTCCGTGCCATGGATCCTGCACCCACGAACAGGCCACCATTGGCGGCCACTCTGCAAACGATTTGGTGTCAGTTGTGTCCAGAGGAGGCCCCACACGCTATTAGGTGACTATCCCATGACATTTGCTAAATCAGAGTATGTAGGAATTGATCATTATTACCTTATGAATTTGAGACATGTTTCACCTTTCATAGAAGGCATCATCAGTCGCTGTACCTCCTCAAGGTAAATCAGGCACCTTTTTTATAATTTAAATATAATTACTAAGATTTAATATTAACATTTTTACAATAGGAGCAGTCCAAGGAAAAAGAAAACAGTATTCAGTATTAATGTGTATAACAGCGATATCAGCCGTTGGCTGTTGATTACTAGTTGTGACAAGGGTACATATACAGTGCTTAGCAGTAATGGTCTGATTTGAAAATTTAAATATTACATTGTTTGGAATGAAAGAAAAAATATTCCAGCAATTTGAGAGAATGTTAAATGAGATCTTATTCAGAAGTAAAGTCATAATAATTGGAAGAACCATCCGATTGAAGACTTAGGTTTGAGAATTTTGGCTTGCAATAAGTAATTGGTGATTTAACTTTGATTTAACTGCGCCTACTTTACGCTTGTAAACAATTTAAGACACTCCAATCAAGTTTTCCTTTTACGCCAAAGTTAAATCACCAATTACTTATTGCAAGCCAAAATTCTTGAACCTAAGACTTCAACCAGATAGTTTTTCCAATTATTACGACTTTACTTCTGAATAAGGTCTCATTTAACATTCTCTCAAATTGCTGGAATATTTTTCCTAACATTCCAAATAATGTAATATTTAAATTTTCAAATCAGACCACTGCTACTAAGCAATGTATATGTTCCTTACACAACTAGTAATCAACAGCCAATGGCTGATATTGTTGTTATACACATTAACACCGGATATTGTATTATTTTTCCTTAGACTGCTCCTATAGTAAAAATGTTAATATCAAATCTTAGTAATTATATTTTAATTTTAAATCAGGTGCCTGATTTAACCTTGAGGAGGTACAGTGACTAATGCCTTCTATGAAAGGCAAAACATGTCTCACATTCATAAGGTAATAATGATCAATTCCTAATTGTATAAAAATTTTAATGTATTGAATAGGTGGTTAAATAATAAAACAATTAGTATCCTACAAGTCGTGCAGTTTCCTTAATGCTCATGTCGAGCCTCCGGGTCCTCGGTCAAACTCAGATAGATTGCGCGCCTTCCCCATTCTACACGGACAGCGCGCTCACTGATACTACATGCAGCGTGCGTGTCTGACAAGCAGTCATTCCTCATCAGGTGACACTACTATCACCTAGATGGGTTTATATCGATAGTAGGTTGGTGGTCGTAATGTTCTGGCTGATCAGTGCACAGTTGATGAACCCATACAAGTGAGCCACACGAGGTGTGGCATACTACAGGTACTTGATCTTTTTGGAAATGGCAGTACATTCTTTCTTCTGGTGTTGGTCATAAAATTGTACAAAAATGTCCAGATAAAACATGTTATTCAGTTGATACGGAGGAAACTGACCCCACTATTCAGGTTCCTGACATCCACATTGAACAACATTATATTGGTTGTGCGGTGGTGTTTCATGAGTCAAATGGGCCTTGTCGCGAGACCGCAATCGTAATACACCCTTCCGCATAAGACAGGAGTGAATGGATCGAATGGGATTCGATCCGAGACCTCCAGGGTAAAGATCCAAAACTTTACAGGGTTATTAATCTCATATTATACAGGAAGCTAACGTAACTGAACACAAGACTCCAGTGCAATGATACAATGATTTCAGTGACAGTGAAAATAGTACTAATAATAATAATAATAATAATAATAATAATATTAATTTGAGTGTATTGGAGTAGCATTTAATTGAGACAGCTCCCAGTGGTGAGGCAAGTTAGTGCAATGTGTGTGTTTACTAACTAAATAGATAAGACAACTTGTTATTGCTTGGAAAATTTTAGAGGGGTTCCACTCAAGGAAGAATTCTTGGAAATGCACTGACTGTGGTCATGTAGGCAGAGTTCTAGAACCAAGCAGGGTGACATCAGTAAGAAAGAACATATTTCCAGAACCCATTAGAAGTTAGCTACCTGGCAGTAGGTATAAAATGTCTTCAACGACAGGCTAAGCGACCAGCCGGTTGAAGTATTTTTCGTCGCATCTATGGCTACGTCTTCACAAAATTAGGAACATGCTAGGGCATTCACCCAAAGCGACGTGCGCCAGTTGCACCCGAGTGACATGAGAAATGTGCAAGGGTAACCTTCCCACGGACGGGGAACGTTGACTGGCTGACATTGTGAGCTAGCAGAAATGCTGAAGAACAGACATATTGACATTGCCTGCATACAGGAGACCAAGTGGAGAGGTTCCAAGGCGAAAGAAATTAGAGAAGACTACAAACTCCTCTATCATGGCACCAGCACAATATCGACAGGTGTGGCAATAGTGGTTGGCCTCCACTACCGCAACAACATCACAAGCGTCATCGGAGTGTTGGATAGGCTCATGTCCGTCAAGATTGATTTACCATCTATAACTGCCCATATCATATCTTGCTATGCACCTCAAACTGGATGCAGAGACGATGAGAAGGATGAGTTCTGGAAGAGTCTTGATGCCCATCTTGGAACAAATCCTCCAGATAAGTTCATTTTCTTTGGGGAAGACTTAAATGGATATGTCGGATCTCAACAGGATGGATATGGGCGATGTCATGGAGGATATGGTCTTGGCACGCGAAACGATGAGGGATGTCACATACTTAATTGTGCCGAGGCTCATGCCCTAGTTGTGACCAACACATATTTCAAGAAAAGGATAACTCATCTAGTTACATATACCAGTGGAGGTCATGCTACTCAGATCGATTACTGGATGGTTTGACAACAAGATCTGAAGATGGTAATGGATATCAAAGTGATCCCATATAAAGACATTGCCCCCCAGCACCGCTTGCTTGTTCTGGATATTCGAAAAACTGTCAAACATCCTAAGACACCTAAAACTGGACCTGAGCGTATCAAGTGGTGGAAAATGAATGTCCACAAGAATGAAATTAAGACAGCTTTAACCAACTTCTTAGTGAAGCCTGACCAGTCAGTTGAGGACATGTGGGAAGATGCTGCAAAACAGATACATCAGGCAGCAACAGTAACTCTGGGGGGGGGGGGAACCTCGGAGAAAATACGTTGATAAACAGAGCTGGTGGTGTGATGATGAAGTCCAAAAAGCTATCGAGGAGAAAAAGATAGCCTTTAAGACTTGGTGGAAGACACGCCTGGATAATGACCTTCAGAGATATGAAGTGCTGAAATCAGCAGCGAAAAGAACAGTGACTGCTGCAAAGAATCATTTTTACCAGGATCTGTACGACCAACTTGACACACCAGCAGGAGAAAATAACGTTTATCGCCTTGCAATGTCCCGCAACTGTTCAACCCAGGGCAATGGATACGTCATGCATATCAAAGGAGCTGACAACAAATTACTACGAGACCAACAAGCTGTCCTTCAACAATGGTCATACTATTTTGCAGATATCAGTAACAAAGAATTTAATCATCCACCGATTGCAAGCTCTGATCCCATCTATGGATCCATGCCTTTGATTATGGCAGAGGAATTAATGATTACCATAAAAAAAAGATGAAGAATGGAAAAGCAACTGGCCCAGATGACATACCAGCAGAAATCTGGAAAATTCTTGGCAAGCCCTCTGCGGAGTTCCTTGCCGCACTCTTCAACCAGATCATCATCGAGAACAAACTTCCCCGTGCATGGACAATTAGCATGAGAGTCCCTATCTAGAAGGGTAAAGGAGATGTGAGCGAATGCTCAACATACCGCCCTATTTGACTCCTCTGCCATACACTGAAGATATTCAAATGAGTGTTGGACAACAGGCTCGGAAACAATGTCACAGTAACATCCAACCAGTGTGGATTTGTTAAGGGCTGCAGCACCATCGATGCCATCCATGTCACTCGTCTATTGATGGAAAAACATAGGGAGAGGCAGAAGAGTGTACATATGACATTTCTGGACCTAGAAAAAGCATTTGACCGAGTCCCACATGACTTCATCTGGCGAGCTCTTCGTAGCCATGAAGTACCGGGAGCCTATGTAAGCTGGGCACAACTTATGTATCAGAATACAGCTAGTATGGTCTTGAGTCCAGCTGGAATCTCTCCTCCTTTTGATTTCACCGTAGGTGTACATCAGGGCTCAGCTCTATCACCATGATTATTTATCCTCTGTTTGGATACAGCAACAGCTGACATACAGACATTGCATCCCTGGACCCTTTTTTATGTGGATGATGTGGTACTTGCCCAATAAACATGCCTTGGACACCAACGCCAGACACAAACTCGGAGCGATAAATTAGCTGAGAATGGTCTGCGCCTCAACACCCAGAAAACCGAATACCTAGAATGTGGCCCCCAAATTAGTGGGACCATACGGATCAATAATCAAGACTTGCAGAAAACCATGCATTTTAAATACCTACGGTCAGTTGTCACTTCGAACTGTGATGCCACGTTTGATAACCAAGCGCGGGTAAATGCAGCATGACTCAAGTGGAGATACATCATCGGAGTCCTCTGCCATACAAGGATGCCTCACCATCTAAAGGCAAAAATTTACAAGACCGTGGTACGTCCAGCAACTATTTACGGGGAAGAATGTCGTCCAATGACAAAAAAGCACGAGCAGACTCTTCATACAATGAGAGCTCAGCAAACTAGTTATGCGAGTGAGTTGTGTCACCCTTCGGTAAGACAAGGGAATTGTTCTGGAACATTGGGGAGGGTGAGTAAGAGTCTGTCTTGCATCTTGGAGAGTTGGTCGTTCATAACGACACAGGGTAGAGCACTAGGACAGTACGTTGAAACTCGCAAAGAGACACTGAAGGGATTGTAGACTCAGTCCACAGGTGTGAAAAGTATCATTACAGTTGAGAGTTTCTGAGTATAGCATTCTAGACTTTAATTTGGGACTTTTACCTTCAAGGCAGTAGTGCAGTAAGTCAGTAAATGGGAAAATTCGCCCGCGAGTGATCCTGTCGGCCAGAGAAAGAGTTCCGTGTTCGAGTCCCGAGCACAGCAGAGAAGAATCCAGAGGAGCCCGCCAACAAGAATCAAGAAAGAAGAAGGAATCAAGAAGATCAAGAGAGAGGAAAGAAGAGATAAGCCCTCAATGTCCGAGCTAAGTATCTAATATTTAAGAGACTTTAAAGACTAGAAAAAACTTAAAGTGTTGTAAAAAGAAATATTAACATATGTGCTTTTAAGAATTTCATACACACTAGAACTGCCATTCAAATACGATTTAAGAGGTGAACAACTGTGAGAAATTTGAGAAGCTAACAAGAGCCGTAAGATGTTAAAGAATGAATGGTATATCTTAGCTTTGATATTAATAAATTAGAGTAAGTTTTAAATGGTGTCAGTGTGTTGTTTTGAGTCAAGGTCAATCTGATATTCAAACCCAAGTGCCTGTCCATTCCCTAAGATAGGACTGGCTTTTCAGATTACCAGGGAATTTATGTGACGTTACAAATGAAACCAAGCTTCGTACATCATGAAATACTTCTTACAGGACTCACCACACGCTTGTTGTGACAATTATAACTTGACAACCCTACTAGCATCATTTGCCCAATCGCTGGGCTACTCTTAATTTTAACAATCAATGCTCCACTATTGTGGTGCAAATTGTAACTTACTGAAATGTCCACAAGAAACCACATGAATAGCTAAATTTATTGGGCACTGAGATTCCACCCCAATTGATTAAATTCTGAATGATAATAGCTTTAATTAAATTAATTAATTTAATTAAATTACAGAAAATAAACATCAATTAAACTGAGGATGATAATCTTCCAAATCCCACAGGGCGTTTGAACATGAGCTGACGAGAATCCATTTCTGCTAATTTAAGTTTACTAACACCCAATCATTACTGGAAATAATAAGGTAATATGCCAGGTATGACTCAACTAATGACAGAAGATTGATAAATAACATGATTTACTGTACTAAAATCCCTAACTGAGCTACTGTTCATCATTAACTCCAAAAATCCCACCCTCCGACCAACCTGCACGCACGCACACACACGCGCACGCGGGCGCGAATAGCAATATTCGGAAGAATGAATACAAACATCGTCGTCGGCTGTAACTCGATCCAAGTATATATAACTTCTTCCTGCATACATTGACCAGTTCAACTTAGTTTATGGATGTGTTTACGATGACTAAACAGACCAATTCTGGCATAAAACATACGCCCGCACAAATCACACTGAATGGATGAAGAAGGGCGGGGTTGTAATTGACAGAGTTTTCTTGCTTGTCACTTGGCCTCTTGATGTCTGCGGCGTTCTCTTTCAAACAAGTTGACAGCGGTGGACATAGCGTTCCGCCACAGTAAGCAGTCCACAGCACATTCTTCCCATGTCTGTATATCTACACCAGTTGTCATCATGATGTGTTTCAGCTGGCCCTTAAAACGCTTCAGAAGGGCTCCATGAGGTCTACTGCCGGAGCAAAGTTCACCATAAGGAATTTGATGGGGAAGCCTGGTATCACCCATGCGGTGAACATGGCCTAATCATCTCAGTTGATGAGCGATGATTGTTGCCTCAATGCTATTTAGCTGCGCTTTGTCGAGAACTGCCGTGTTGGTCACATAGTCCTCCCACTTAATATTTAAAATGAATCTCATTTTCTGTTGGTGGAAGCACTCAAGTTTCTTCATATCACGGCGACAGAGTGTCCAAGTATCACAGCCATACAGCAGCGTGGAAAACACCATGATTTTGTATGCAATTTTAGGTCGTTATTCATGAAGACTGTGCATTAACTGTCCGAATGCTGCATGAGCAGCTCCAATTCTTTTATCAACGTCTTGTTCACATGTAAACCGTTTAGACAAGATGCTTCCAAGATATAAAAAGTGATCAACCTGTTCCAGTGTTGTGTCTAAGATGGAAATACTGAACTCAGGAAGTGTTAATCCTGGGGCTGGTTGTGCAAGTACCATAGTTTTTTTTTTTTTTTTGCATTAATGGCAAGACCAAAGCGATCACATGCAGTTTTAAAGCAATTGACTGACTGTTGTAGTTCAGCAAGTGTTAGAGCAGGAGATGCGGTGTCATCGGCATACCACAGATCTGTCACCTGGGTAACCAGATTACATCTTTGTGAGCGAAGTCTTGCTAGATTGAAAAGGCCTCCATCAAAACGAAATTTAATCTCCATGCCTAAGTCGTTTGTAGATGATTCATGCAGCATGGCAGCCATGTACAGTGTAAAGAGTGTAGGAGCAAGCACACAGCCTTGTTTCAATCCATGAGTGATTGGGAACAAATCTGATACTGAGTTACCATGAAAAACCTGTCCAGACATGCCATCATGAAGAGCTTGAACCAATTCCACATAACGTTCAGGACATCCAAAATGTCTGAATACTTTCCAGACAGCAGATCTTGATACTGAATCAAAGGCTTTTTCCAGATCATAGAAAACTAAATACATAGGCTGCTGCTGTTCTCTACATTTTTCCTGGAGTTGTTTAGCACAGAAGATCATATCTGTTGTGCCTCTGGAGGTTCGGAAACCACAATAAGACTCGGGCAAAATCCTCTGAGATAACTCGGAGCCGGTTTAATAGAATTCTTGCAATAATTTTACCTACAATTGACAAAAGTGATATACCACGGTAGTTCCCACATACACTATGATCGCCTTTCTTGAAGATGGTGATTCTTCAAGTCGTCAGATACTTCGAGTTTCCCAAATCAAGAGGATGAGAGTGAAAAGTCTAGTCTTCAAGGGTATACCTCCATTTGTATCAGTTCCAAAGAGATGTTATTAGAACCAGGACCTTTCTTGGTTTTAGTTTATTGAGTGCTTTGGTGAAGCCTTGGGAATACACACACACTACAAAGAAAAGAATTACTATTCATTCAGCACGTAGGAATGCTGTGCTGTCTGCCCCCCACGAGTAGTGCCCCTAAGAAACTTTCAAATATTCAGTTTCTTAGTGCATTTGGCTTTTAACTGATGCATGTATGGCTCCCATGATAATTTACTATCCAAAAGGTGCCCAAACAATCTGCAAGTGTCAACTACTCCCTAAATAAAGCTCGGGATGGGGTGAAATGTTTGCTTCTGTCAGAAGTGAACAACGGAAGTTTTTGCAGTGGAAAACCAAAAGCCATAATCTAAGGTCCATTGTTCCACTCTACCAATGTTGTTTGAGTCATCAGTCCATAGACTGGTTTGATGCAGCTCTCCATGCCACCCTACCCTGTGCTAACCTTTCCATTTCTACGTAACTATTGCATTCTACATCTGCCTGTCATATTCATACTTTGGTCTACCCCTACCGTTATTACCGCCTACACTTCCTTCAAAAACCAACTGAACAAGTCCTGGGAGTCTTAAGATGTGACCTATCATCTTATCTCTTCTTGTCAAATTTAGACAAATCGATCTCCTCTCACCAATTCGATTCAGTATCTCTTCATTCGTGATTCAATCTATCCATCTCACCTTCAGCATTCTTCTATAACACCACATTTCAAAAGCTTCTATTCTCTTTCTTATCGTCCATGTTTCACTTCCATACAATGCCACGCTCCACACAAAAGTCTTCAAAAACATCTTTATACTTCCTATATCAATGTTTGAAGTGAGCAAATTTCTTTTCTTAAGAAAGCTCTTCCTTGCTTGTGCTAGTCTGCATTTTATGTCCTTTTGCCATCGTTAGTTATTTTACAACCCAAGTAACAATATACATCTACTCCCTTTAAAACTTCATTTCCTAATCTAATATTTTCTGCATCACCTGCCTTCGTTCGACTGCACTCCATTACTTTTGTTTTGGACTTGTTTATTTTCATCTTGTACTCCTTACCCAAGACTCTGTCCATACCATTCAGCAGCTTCGAGATCTTCTGCAGTCTCAAATAAAATAATATCATCTGCAAATCTCAAGGTTTTGATTTCCTCTCCTTGGGTTGTGTTGCCTTTTCCAAATTCCTCTTTGATTTCCTTTACTGCCTGTTCTATGTAAACAATGAAAAGGAGGGGAGACAAACTGCAGCCTTGCCTCACTCCTTTCTGGACCGCTGCTTATTTTTCAAAGCCCTCGATTCTTATCACTGTAGAGATTTTTATACAGATTGTAGATAATTCTTCATTCTCGGTATCTGATCCCAATCACCTTCAGAATCGTAAATAGCTTGGTCCAATCAACATTATCGAATGCCTTTTCTAGATCTACGAACGCCATGTACATGGGCTTGTCCTCCTTAATTCAATCCTCTAAGATCAGACGTAAAGTCAGGATTGCTTCACGTGTTCCTACAATTCTTCTGAAGCCAAACTGATCTTCTCCCAACTCAGCTTCAACTTGTCTTTCCATTCTTCTGAAAATAATACGTTGTAAAACTTTGCATGCATGAGATACTAAACTAATGGTGCGGTAGTTTTCACACTTGTCAGCACCGGCTTTCTTGGGAATAGGTATAACAACATTCTGCCGAAAATCGAATGGCACTTCCCCTGTCTCATACATCTTACACACAAAATGGAATAACCTTTCCATGCTGCTTTTTCCTAAAGCAGTCAGTAATTCAGAGGGAATGTCATCAATTCCAGGTGCCTTGTTCCTATTTAGGTCTCTCACAGCTCTGTCAAACTCTGACCTCAAAATTGGGTCTCCCATTTCATCCATTCATTCATTCATTCATTTATTTAGCTTCCACAGACTGTACAATTACATATTTTGAAATATGCCAACAGTATAGGAGTTGTCAAGTGATTTCCTAATACTAACAATAATATATGCACAACAATGAAAATTTTGAAAAAGAAGAACAGAAACACCACATACCTCAATGTTAGGACAGCACATCTTAATTTTTTTAAATAATATTAATAACCAATATTTACAAGACAAAATAAAAATATATTGGTGTGGTGTTAATAATGTGAACATAGTCAATGTGACATTAACATATTTTTAAGGCTATATACTAGATTACAAGTTAATAAGTAGTAGCATCATTACCAGCACTTCATCATGTATTCTTCTGTACTGTAGAAGCAGCTACTCAGCAGGAGATTTTTTACAGCTGTGGTAAATGAACTGACGGGACTAATATCTTTAATCGTATTTGGAAGCTTATTATACAATCTGATTCCAACAGAGTCTACATGTCTCAAGGCAATGGTTTTACTCTTGTGTTCGATAAAAATATTATTTCTTGTTCGCGTCTGGTAATTGTGATTGTCAAAATTCTTTCTGAAGTGATCAATATTTTTTTTCACGTGTAGAATGCATTGCATGATGTATATACTTGGTACTGGAAGTATCCTTAGTCTCTTAAATAATGGTCTGCAATGATCTAACCTGTTACGTCTCAATATAATTCTGATAGCTCATTTCTGTATTCGAAAAATAACATCAAGATTTGATTTGTAACAGCCCCAGAGATCAATAGCATAAGTGATGACTGAATGGAAATATCCAAAATATGCCATTCTAACATATTCTTCACTACAACTATTAGACAAAATCCTTAAGGCAAAACAAACAGAACTCAGAGTCTTCCCTATTTTTTTAATATGACAATCCCATCTTAATTTTTCATCTATATGGACACCTAAAAATTTTGTGGTCAACGTATTTTCAATTGCATTTGCATTTAATATAAGGTTGTGTTTTTTTGCAGTCTTGTCATGGTAGTTAGATGCCTTGAATTCCATGTATTGGGTCTTTTTAAAGTTCAATGTTAATTTGTTTTTCCTGAACCATGATTCTAACCTAGACAGGACTGTATCTGCTGTAGTTTCTATAGACGTAGGGTCAGGATTATTAATAATTATGTTTGTATCATCAGCATACAGAACTGCTGTTTCTACTTGATTATTGTGAGGAAGATCATTCACATAGATCAAGAAAAGAACAGGCCCCAAAATACTACCCTGCGGAATACCTAAGTCTATGCTTTTTACCTGAGAGTGGTATGTCTCATTATGCCCTTTACTGTTACAATGTGTAATTTCAACAAACTGGGATCGTTTATTCAGGTATGATCTAAACCAGTCATTAACAATTCCTCTAACTCCAATCTGATATAATTTGTGCAACAATATTTCATGATCAACAGTATCAAATGCCTTTGAAAGGTCAAGAAATAGTCCTATCACAGTTTCATCATTGTCAAGAGCATTTACGACCAACTGTGTAAAATGTGATAAAGCAGACAAAGTACTTCTGCCAGCTCTGAACCCATGTTGTGCATTATTTAACAAGTTATATTTGATTAAAAATTTAGTAAGCCGATCTTTCATAGCACATTCAAATATTTTTGAAATAACAGTAAGTATTGATATTGGTCTGTAGTTATGTAAATCGTGTAAGTTTCCACTTTTAAAGACTGGGATAACTTTAGCTATTTTTAGGAGATTAGGAAACTGACCACTAGAAAATGATTCATTGATGAGATAAGTTAAAGGCTGTACCAGATAGGGAGCACATTTTTTAATGAGTTTTGTGGGAACTTCATCTACACCTGTGGAATTTTTGTTCTTCAAAGATTGTATGATTTTAAAAACTTCCAGTTCTGTTACTGGAGTTAACTGCATAGAGTTTTGCACAAAGGTTGGGAGTTCTGGTAATACATCTGATTTATTTGCATTTTCAAGTTTGTATGGTAGGGATAGGAAGAAATCATTTATATAATTAGCCAAATGATGAGGGTCATTCATTTGTATTCCCTAATCATTTTTTATGGCAGCAACTTTATTTCCAACTGCATGTCTGTTGGTTTCTCCCTTGATTACCTTCCATATGGTTCGTGATTTATTGCACGACTCTTTAACTTTCCTGTTATTGTGCATTATCTTAGCCATCCTAAGAACTCTTCGATAGACTGATTAGTAGTTTTTAACATACTTACAAAAAACCTGGTCACAACTCTGCTGTGCTAATCTACTTAGTAATTTACATTTTTGACTTGAGATCCGTATACCCTTCGTGATCCATGGCTTTTTTGAAGATTCATTAATTACTGCAAGTTTTTTGGAAAATGTAATTCAAATTCCATTAAAAAAATGCTTAAAAGGTTCTATACTTTTGGTCAATGCTATGACCGAATGTTATTGGAGTCCAGGTCTGAAGTTTAAGGCTTTCAATGAAACTGCCACATGCAGCTGCAGAGAAAAAAACGAGTTAATTGTGCTTGCTTTATTTTGGTTGAATGCTTGCTAGCATTCTCAAATTCTAGTTGTAAAATTTGAGCATGATGATCTGATAATCCAAAATTTATACTGGATGCTTGCATTTTAGAACAATGGAAATTAATACAAATGTTGTCTATCGTAGCTGAGGTGGCAGTTACCCGAGTGGGTGTAAAAATTAAGTGTTTTAGATTACAGCTTTGAAGATCATGCAGTAGTTGTGATGTTGATGGAAGGTTTTCTTCAGCAAAATCTATGTTAAAATCACCACAAAGTATTACTTCTGCACTGCTATTCCTACCGAAAATGTTATGAAGGACTTGATCTAATTTTTCTAAGAAAATCTCCACATCAGCATCCGGTGAACGGTACACGGTTAACAGAATTACCCTTTTACCATAGGGAAGCTTAAATTCCACTGAAGTTAGTTCAAAATCTAATTCAGAATTATGCACTTCAAGATCCTTCCTTTCTTTACATTCAATTCCTGACTTAGCAAAAATACAAACTCCCCCATGCTCTTTATTAACCCGACTGTAATTACTTGCCAGATAATAACCTTCAATATTAATGAGTTCAAGTTCATCATTATTACACCAATGTTCATCCAAACAGATAAACATAACATCCTGTATTGAACTTCGTGTAAAAATTTTATTTTTAAGACATTGAATTTTCTGATGAAATATTTTGAACCGCCTATTCCTACCCTCCAAGTCATTACTGGTATTTAATTCTGGACCCACATTTTCGATTGAAATGTTATTGGGTCCAGAATCTAACACACGTTTCCCGGACTAGGTAGTTCTAGGACAGTCTTTTCCTGATCTTTACTTGTAATGATGTTACTTATTAACTTGCTTACATATTGCTTCCCAAGTCCATTCAAGTGCATGCCATGCCTCGTATGAGATGTTCGGTTTAATTTACTAATATCTAACAGTGTAACATTTTTGAAATGACTACATATTTGCCTGAATTTCTCATTTGTGTCCTTGACAGCTTTATTCACAATTGACCAGCCTGTTAAATCATGTCTATGGTGTACGTTTGTCACTATCACATTTGTATGGGTCAGCTTACCTAGAGTCCTTTTCAGAATACTTGCAGCCTGATGGCCTTCATTTCTTGCTACGTCGTTGGTTCCACCGACAATAACTAGGACATCGTTTGACGAGAGTTTATCAGCATTTCTCAAGAGGGGTTTCACTACTTCTGAAAAGGGGGTTGAATAACACCTGTCACTTCACTGTCGGCTCGCAACTCTGCTATATTTGCTGAAAGGCCTCGACCGTGACTATCACCAAACAGTTTCACTTTCTTCTCCTTCCTTACTTTCTTGATCACGTTATCAGCGTGAATTCGGCGTTTTTTCGTCGATGAACTCGCATCTCGGGAGAAAGAAGTGCTTCCTTGCTCTTCCCGAACTTCGTGTAAAACGCTGAATTTGTTCGTTACTGTAGGTTGATTTCCAGATGAATTAGGCCTAGTTAGCGACACTCTCCTGTGCCGCGACGTAACCTCACTCCACGACGCGCCAACACCATCGCATTTTTTTAGTTTTTCCACCTCTTCAATCAGATTTGTCTTTTCAGATCGTAACTTTTTAATTACAAGGTTTGCTTCTACCAAATCCTTATGTAGCACTTCTATTATTTTGTGTAGTGATTCAGCAGTTTCATGGACAGATGAAGGTGTCATTTTAGGCCTACACACACACTCGCGTTTGTAGATATTACCGGTACAAATGTCCTTTTCTGGAGATAAAAAGAGTGATTACTTTCACTACTGAGAATACCTTGACTGTTCTTCTCACCATCTGTAACATTTTCTGTACATCTTTCAGCACATTTCACTTCGTTTTCTGACAAAAACCGGGAACACTCATTACTAGCTTGCACTGCCAACGCCATCTTGAAGTAACCTGAATGAATGAATGAATGATCTCTCATGTTGCTCGTCGAGTTAGTCAAGTAAATGGGGGCAGTATTAAATCATGCACTTCCTCTCCACGCTCATTCAGCTGTTCTTGTTCCTCAACAGTGGGGAGCAAACTGGCTCAGACGTAGTTCCACTGAGTTATATATATATATCTGTATATAAAAATAAAAAATAAATTTTTTTTTGAAATACACATACATTCCTAACCCAGATTTCCTGAATTCAAAATCAATTACGATATAATAGTTATAATAGTCTTATATAATTATCTGGTGCTCCTACCCTCCTATGTATAACATTGAACAGCCTTAAGCTTTAAGATTTTTTTTTTTTTTTTTTTGTGGTATCAGAGGCCATGTCTTCAGTCTGCTGAAACTATTTTGAATAAATAAATTTATAAACTGCCTGAAAAAGGAAACATATGGTAACAGAATTGTACCTGAAAAAGAAACAACTTAATTAAAAAAGAATTAAAATTTAATTAAAATAGAATTTCAGACTTTTCATTTCAAAGAAACAACTTAAGTATAATTAATTTTTAATTAAAATAGAATTAAAATTTATTTAAGTTGTTTCTTTTTTAGGTATAATTCTGTTACTGTATGTTCAGGAAATTTATATATATTTATCCAAAATTAGTTTTAGCAGACTCAAGAACCTAAGAGTTATTTAAAAAAAAGTGAACTTATTTGTAACTGCCAATCCCATACTAGCACATCATTCCTTCATTTACACACCTAACAGAAACTCTGTTGCGTGCTATAGTATTCCTGTTCAGGAGTTTTACCCCACGCTCCACCCTTCCCTTTTCAACGCCTGTTAAGAACAGTTTATAATATCCTATCTCTTCCTAGTTATCTTTCCTTACCTGAATATCGTGAACTTCTAACACATCCACATGCATTCTCTTTGTTGACTCAGCCAGTTCTTTCTTTCCTTCTTTCTTCCTTTCTTTCTTAAGCCCCAATGATATTGTTATTGATCTTGATCAGCATGAACAGCCTCTTCTTGTTCCAGAAACCCTTTCATCTACTTCTTTACCTTGATAGAACTGTTGGATATGTTCCTGCCATCTTTCTGCTTTGTCTTCTTTCCCTAGAAGTGGCTTTCCATCTGAACTCTTAATGTTCATACACCTAGATTTCCTTTCTCCAAAGGTTTCCTTTATTTTCCTATCTGCAGCATCTACCTTTCCTAGGACCATACGACCTTCGATATCCTTGCACTTCTCCTTCAGCCATTCTTCCTTAGCTACCTTGCACTTTCTATCCACTTCATTCTTTAATCACCTGTATTTTTCTCTGCCCTCTTCATTTCTAGGATTCTTGTATTTTTGTCGTTCATCAATCAGGTCTAGTATCTCCTGAGTTATACACTGATTCTTAGTTGATCTCCTCTTTCTTCCTAACATTTCTTCAGCAGCCCTACTGACTTCATTTGACTATCCACTCTTCCTCTATTGCGTTTCCTTAAACCTTTTCATTCAGTCCTTGAGCAAACATGTTCCTTGAAACAATCACTCACACTCTTCTTTCAACTTGTCTAAATGCAATCTCCTTGCATGTCTTCCTTTCTTCAATTTCTTCAACTTCAGATGGCATTTCATGACCAACAAGTTGTGGTCAGAGTCCATGTCTGCTCCTGGAAAAGTTTTGCAATCCAACACCTGGTTTCTGAATTTCTGCCTAATCATAATGAAGTCTATTTGATATCTTCCAGTGTCTCCAGGTCTCGTCCACATATACAGCCGTCGTTTGTGGCGTTTGAACCCAGAATTCGCAAGGACTAAGTTATAATCAGCGCAGAATTAAACCAACCGACTTCCTCTTTATCTCCTTTGTCCTAATCCAAATTCTCCTACTGTATTACCTTCTCTTCCTTGGCCTACCAATAGCTTGCTGTAATTGTTGCTCTGTAACTGCCATACTTTGAGAGCTATAATGCCAAGCAAAATAGTATACATATAGCAACAGTACTATTGAACCAGCAACTGCAACAATACTGTTTACAGAAAAATGCCGCGGGTAGTTGTTAAGTCCGCCCTGTCAATATTTACTATAAACTCGTTAGTTTACACAATCATTATTCATATATGTTTCGAGAAATGGCCATTTTTTTCATCAACAAATTTGACATCATAAGCCACAATTCCTCATATTCTAAGATATTCTAAGATCTAATGACATAAATTACACTAAAAATACAAATAGCTGAAAATGTAAGAATTTTAACACACAAACACACTCACACTAAAAAGCTTCCTTTACAATGCTTGTCTAAATTCCATTCATAGCTGTTAACTTTGTCCTTAACGTTAATGGAGTACTTTAAAAATTCATATTAAGGAAATAAGGAATGGTATAACTGAGGCTGCTGAAGAACTGCTGGGAAGAAGACAGTTACAGCTGAGGAAGCCATGAATGACTGATGAAATCATAAACCTTATTTGCAAAAGGAATAAGAAGAGGAGAGTAGGGAATAAACAAAGGTACAAAGAATTTAGAAATCAAATCACAACAAAGTGTCGCGAAGCAAAGGAGAACTGGATGAAGGAGACAAGAGAGATTATAGAAAAGGACATGATCAGAAGACAGGTGGAAAGGGCATATTTCAATATTAGATCTCTACAACACAAACCAGAAACCAGAAGCTCCACAGTCACAGATAAAATGGGAAACCTCCTGTTCAACACTGAAGAAATCTGTGAACGTTGGAAAGAATATACTGAAGACCTGTACCGAGAAAACTATGTAAGTAATAACACCAACTACACTGAAAAAACACGAGACAGACGAATGCAGAACAGGTCTCTCAATCACATCTTCGAGTTTAATGCAGCACTAAACAGTCTCCAGGAAAAGAAAGCACCCGGTCCAGATAACATTCCAGCAGAACTTCTGAAACACTTGGGTGACGATATGAAACATTGCCTTTTTCAGCTAGTGTCAGATTGTTATGAGAATGGCATGGTTCCTCCTGACTTTAGTAAAACAAGAACTGTTGCAATACCAAAAAAGAGGAATGCCACGGATTATTCCGATTATCAAACTATCACTCTCCTGTCTCATGCTTCAAAAATACTGCTGAACATCATCAAGAATAGAATTAAAGGGAAGTTAGAACACTATACCGGTATCGATAATGACCAGTTTGGATTTTGATCAGGGAGGGGTACTAAGGAAGCAATTCCGGCATTACATTTAATTCTGGAGAGAAGACTTGAGAAGAATAGGAAAGTTTACGTGACCTTCATAGACTTACAGAAAGCTTTTGATCGAGTAGACTGTGAATAACTTTTCCATACCATGAAAAAAGCAGGAATTGATTGGGAGGGTAGATGCCTCGTACTAAATTTATACTGAATGCAGAACACTGATTTAGAAATCAATGGGTCAAAGAAAAATGCCAAAATAAGAAGAGGAGTTAGGCAAGGATGTCCTCTCTCTCCTTATCTCTTCAATATGTCCATCAAAGAAGCCATCGCTGTCATGAAGGAGAAAACAACTGGGATCAAAATTAATGGTAAATAAGTACACTCTATAAGATTTGGTGATGATATTGCCATACTAGCAGAAACAGGCAAACTTATGCAGAGAATTATAAACATATTAGCAGAAACTTTAGGCAAATGGAACCTCAAAATTAATACAAGAAAAACAAAAACCATGACAATATGTAAATACAAGAAAACACCTATAACACACTTCAAAATTGGCCCTGATAAAATTGAACAAATGAAACAGATTTGCTACCTAGGAACCTTGATCACGAATGATAATCGGAGCATATCAGAAATCACAAAAGAGATAGCAATGGCAAAGAGAGCCTTCCAAGATAAAAAGCATCTGCTGGCCAACAAACATGTAGATATTCAAATTCGGAAGGCCTATGCAAAAACCTTTGTATGGAGCATGCTTCTGTATGGTTGCAAAAGCTGGACATTAGGAATACAAGAAAAGAAAAAACTAGAGACATTTAAATGTGGATCTGGAGAAGAATGCAGAGGATAAGTTGGACTGAAATGAAGAGCAATACCGAAGTCTTTAGAGAGATAGGAGAATAACAGAATCTGATAACTGAAATCGAAAAATGGAAAATGAAATTTATTGTTTATATTCTATGGCATGAGGAGTTCCTTTGTAACATCACCGAAGGAAGAATTGCTGGAAAAAGAGGAAGAGGACAACCCAGAGTGTCTTATTTCAAGAACCTGCTTCTGAGGATGAAGTGCAAGACCTACGCTGAGTTGAAAAGACTGGCTCAAGATAGACATCTATGGCTGCAGCGACAAAAATATGATGATGATTTCCAACCATTGTCAATGTCTTTGATGAAGTCAAAAATTAAAACAATTATCATCTATGGTCATGCTTGCTGTTAAAAAAATCCTGGTAAGAAGATCTTATCCTCCAAAAAGTTATGGGCTTTCTACCTCATAAGACATATTTAGAATGAGCTGGCCCCTGATACATAGCTTTATTGGAAAAACTCTCCCTATGCAGGTTCCTGTCCAAATGTAAACAGAGCAAATCAAACACTTCCGCCATGCCATTGAAATGAGTGCCTGGTAGATGATATTATAGTAGAATGCCTTTGCTGGCGAGATCGATCGATCAATCAATCAATCAATCTTGATCTGCATTTAGGGCAGTCGCCCAGGTGACAGATTCCCTATTTGTTGCTTTCCTAGCCTTTTCCTAAATGATTTCAAAGAAACTGGAAATTTATTGAACGTCTCCCTTGGTAAGTTATTCCAATTCGTAACTCCCCTTCCTATAAATGAATATTTGCCCCAGTTTGTCCTCTTGAATTCCAACTTTATCTTCATATTGTGATCTTTCCTACTTTTATAAACGCCACTCAAACTTATTTGTCTACTAATGTCATTCCACGCCATCTCTCCGCTGACAGCTCGAAACATACCACTTAGTCGAGCAGCTTTTCTTCTTTCTCTCAATTCTTCCCAACCCACACTTTGCAACATTTTGTAGTGTTTACAGTGCACTATGTCTTCTGGTATGGGCTATATCAAATTTGTTACTTTCATTGACCTGTCTCAGTCTCATCCTTGGCTTTGACAATATGAAAGTGACTGAGGTATGAGTGATGCTAGTAATACCATTGCTTATGCAGCCAGTCCCTGTTATGAATGGTGTGAAAATATCGCTCATAGGGTCAGTTGGTGCAAGCATTTCAGTGGGCTTGGCAGACTGATATGTAATAGCAGCGGCTGGCTCGGTGAGGAAAGCAACGGGAAACTGCCTCACTCCTCATTTCCCTAGTACGCCTCTTCAGTGACGCCTAGGCTATTTATGACAGCTGTTGGCAGAGCTGCAGAGGATCAAACCAGCCTTCGGGCTGAATACCCAACATACATACATACATTATAGTAGAAACGCGGTAATTCGAAATCGGTTAATTCAAAATCTTGCCTAATTCGAAGCAGCTCTCGGTCCCGGAAACATGAGGTACGGTTTTGCAAATTATTTAAATTGTTTAGTTCAAAATACGGATAATTCGTAATTCGAAGAACAATGTCGATCTCGTTACCGAAATTCAGACTTTTAATTCAAAACTGCCTTTACATTTTGAAAAAAAAAGTATTTTACAGAGTAGGTAACTTAAATTCAAAATTTCTCCGCGTCATGAAAGAACGCGTCTTCCGGAACGTGCAGGGGTAACTTTGCGCACTTTCACCCACTTCAGCGTGTCTACAGTGTGCTTCATATCTGCTAAGTTTGACCAGAATCTTAATTATTTTGTATTCAGCGTTTTAAGGAACGCCACAATATCACGTAGCAGGCAGTGTGTGGAGAGGTAGAATCCGCGAACAATGGTGATGCTGACAGTTGGCGAAAAAGTGTGGCTTATAGCCTATAATCAATTCGTATGCACCAAACAATATTGGCAATGCCGATGAAACTGCACTGTTTGTTTCTTTCATTTTTTTAAATGCTGAGACCAAACAGACTTATGGTTTTAAAGGAAAGAATTGCCAGCCGGGAAATGTACTGTGTTGCTATGCAGTGCACACGGGAGTGAGAGACTTCCTTCTCCCGTCATAGCAAAGTTCAAAAAGCCACGATGTTTTAAGGGCGTCGGGCACTTTCCATGCAAGTACAAGGCATCTAAAAATGCAAACAATACAGTAATCCAAAAGACAAAGCATTTGCACAGGGGAGCCAGCATAATATTTCCCCCTCTTTGAATCGTATTTTTCTTCCTTTCGTAGCGTGAGGTTATGTATGCCATTGTTTTATCCAAGTGCATTATTTGAATAACTCAGAAAATGGACATTATATTAGAGCATATGATGAAGAATGATTCTAATATTCAGAAAATAATTAGACGCATGGTCCGAGAGGAAATGGAAAAATCCTCGCTAAAACCAAACCCAACTGTAGTAGAAGACTCAAAATCAAACGCCGTTTTGGTGTCAAATGATAGTCTTAAGCAACCTGAATGTTTGAGAAACACTAAAACATCTTCGTACAACAAAAATAATCGTTCATCTGAAATCAGACAACTCGAACCAATCAACACCTCTCATACCGACATTAACATGATAAATCCCAAGAATCTCATGAACCTGATGATGCAATGGAAAACACTAATCAACCCTGGACCGTGGCCCAATCCAAAAGAGGGAAAAAATACCGCACACAGGCAGTAATTGGAATAAAGGAAGGTGAGGACAGTTTACAAGCAGCTGACAAAACTGTGTGGTTATACATAGGAAAACTATAGAATAATATCACTACAGACAAAATCAAGTCGTACCTTATCAAAAATGGAATTGAGGAACAAATAGTGTGTGAAGAATTGAAGACGCTTGGCGAAAAGAAAGCCTTCAAAATTGGTGTCCCTTTCACTTATGTGGAAGAAACATCGGACCCACAATTCTGGCCTAAGGGAATACCAGTGAGACGTTTTTGTTTCTCACAGAGAAGAAATGATGGGGCATCCCTGGAGTAAAACCAAGGCTGTCAAGATAATATCATGGAATGCAGAAGGCCTGAAAAATACACTTTCACTGATACCACAAGAATCGATGAATCAAGCGGATGCACTGATAATTACAATTACCGGGACCTTCCTGTAATAGACATTCCAGACTACTATGGAATTCATACTCTCGCAAAACCAACTGAAGGCAGACCAGAAGGGGGAGTTTCATGCTCTCTGAAACCTATGATTGGTAAATTAAAAGAAATATACAAAGAGGACAATATGGTAATAGTAAAAACAACCGACATCAACATAATTGGCGTATATATCAGTCCTGAAAGTACGTCAGGGGACGTCATAGAGAAACTCTCCACAGCTATCTCAAAAACAAACAATAACACTATCATAGGTGATCTAAACTGTCTTGTTGATAAACCACTTCGAAAATCCGATCTTGTGCTCGAAATGTTAGCAGAAGGCTATAATCTAATAAATAAGAGAGAAGAGAAGACCGGCACTGCCTACAATGGATCAAGCACTATTGATCTCATTCTTTATAGAGGGGATAGAATCGTCATAAAAAATATCAAGAAGGACTGTGGACCACAGGTGCAGCTCCAATAAGAAAACATACCAATTGCAACAGATATTATTCTCCATTGCCCAAAACAAACCTCAACATCGAGCAATAACAAGATAAAGTATTCTAGAAGAATAGATACAAGAACTCTCAATCATGAAGAAATTCTCAAGGCAGAACAGCTTGCAACTGATCTCAACCTTGGTTCGACGAAGAGTGTTATCTCAAACAAAACAAAAAAACCTGGAACAGCTACACAATGCCCGTACTGTTGGCTCAGACAATTATCTTCATCTCTATGCACAAGGCAGAAGAAGCAGCATTACGATTACCCAAAGGAAAGTACTATGCAGTTTTCATGGATTTCACAAAGGCGTTTGACTCAGTAAATCGAGAAATTCTCCTAACGAAAATCAAAAACATGATCAGCGAAGCTCATCCCCTTGTAAAGTTGCTAAATAACATCTTGATGGTGAACTACATAGAGATTGAAGATGGAGTCGACACTTCGGATCCGATCAAACGAATGGATTACTGCAGGATGACCCGATGAGCCCTTTACTGTTCAACATTACCACTGCCAACATTACGAATATAGTAAAATCTTCACCCGACACGACAGTTATCCTCTGCAGAAGACATGGTACTAGGGTCGTCAATCAAAGACAGCTTACAAGCCACCTTATTAGAGTTAGAAAAGTGGGTTAATGAAAATCAGCTCATGATCTAGAAGACTGTCCGAATGACCTTTAGAAAAGGAGGGAGACCTTCAACAAAAGACACTCTTACTTTATGTAACAACGATCTAATAACAGTCAACAAATTTAAGTACTTAGGAATAACTCTTCAAACCACAGCACTGTCCTTTAGTTACCACACAGAAGAAAGAACTGCGGCAGTAATAAGGGCCATCTACAAGATAAAAGATCTTGCAGCACTATCTTTATCTACGGCAATAATGTTATTCCACACAGTAATATCACCTGTTTTGACTTACGGATTGGAATTAATTTGGGATCATCTCAAACTCCAAGATCTTGAAAGGATAGAGAAAGTAAAAGCACGCTTGCTTAAATGTACCTTACGAGTTGGAAAATTGGCTCCCATCACGTCCAGTATATGAATTGGCCAAAGAAACATTTCACATTCAGGACGTCAGAATGCGACTCCATCTGCCATCTACTGGAGCTCACAATGAACTTCTACGCAGAAGGGAAGAAAAGGAAAAGGAATTCGACCCTGACTTTTATACCTTAGATGCCATGTTGGTCAGAAACTTTTTTTTTGCTAGTTGCTTTACGTCGGACCGATGGGACAGGAAAGGGCTAGGAGTGGGAAGGAAGCGGCCGTGGCCTTAATTAAGGTACAGCCCCAGCATTCGCCTGGTGTGAAAATGAGAAACCACGGAAAACCATATTCAGGGCTGCCGATAGTGGGGTTCGAACCTATTATCTCCCGAATACTGGCCGCACTTAAGCGACTGCAGCTATCGAGCTCGGTAGGTCAGAAACTGGACCAAAGAAAATCAAGATCAAAGACATATCATAACACGTCTCTCCATTCATGGTTTTCACCATAAGATATGCACTGTGAAGTCTTTTCATAATCCAGATGACAATTGTATATGCATTTTATGTGGCAAACAGTGTGAAAGGTATCACATCACGACTTGCAATAAGAGAATTATGTCGATAAGGGAATATTGTAAATCCTAATTTCCATTCGGGCGAGCCTTTCTAATAATAATTATTTGAATAATATAAATGCACCTTGTTGGATACATTTCTGAAATTGTGTTTTTCATGACATTTGAAAAGTTTAAACTGAAAATCAAGGTGACTGCATGCATTAATGGGTCTTAGAAGTGCCATGGCGGGAAATCGTACAAGTATAGTCACCGTACTGTTGTAATGTGGTCGGAAGCCAGAGACATTCTCCCCTCGTCATAGGAAAGTTCGATAAGCCGCAATGTTTTACGGGCATTGGGTACTTTCCGTGCAAGCACAAGGCATCTAAAATGCTTACAGTACAGTAATCCAATGAATACAGCACTTGCACAGGGGAGCCAGTATAGATTTCTCCTGATCATTGAATCATGTTTTCTTTCTTTTGATTTCTTTGCGTGAGGTTATTTTTGCCGGTGAGTTATCCAAATGCCATGGCTGTATGAATACTATAAATGCACCTTGTTGGATACATTTTGGAAATAATTTTTTTCCATGGCATTTGAGAGGTTTAAACTGTGAATCAAGGTTAACTGCATGCAGTAACGGGTCTTAGAATATATTTTGATGCCGCAAAGGTTGCATTTCTTAATTACGTGTTGGCAGTTCATTCAAAATCACGTAATTCGAAGTCCGAATTTTGCGTCCCAATGACTTCGAATTAACGAGGTTTCACTGTATAACGTACCAGGGCAGTGAATGCCTTCTCGCTCCCCAGCCAGACATGAACTTCTGCGGTGCTTAGAGAAAAGAGGACTCTGGTCCAAGTACCAATGTGGTTTTCAAGCTGCCCGCTCCACCAATGACGACATCGTATGCCTGGAAAATTGTATCCAGGACGTATTTCTCAAAAAAAAAAAAAAAAAAATTAGTGGCTGTATTCTTTAATTTAGAAAAAGTGTCTGACAACACGTGGCGATATGGCATCCCTTCAGTCCTGCATAAATGGAAATTCTGAGGTAACTTGCCAGTATTTAAAGGTTATCAAGTTTGCCACAGTAAGGTGCCTACGATGGAGTTTATGAGCGTAACGTCATTCTTTTATAGCTGTTGCAATTCCTTCGTTCCACTACAGGAAGAGTTTTCATCGAGGAATCCCAGGAAAGGTTGAATGGACTCCTCAGCAGTAGCAGCAGCAAAAATCTATATACATAAAAGAACATGTCCTGACTGACTGACTGACTGATTCATCATCGCCAAGACAAAACTACTGGACATAAAGAAATGAAATTTTGAGGATACATTTATATTACAATGTAGGTGCTCGCTAAGGGAGGATTTTTGGATATTCCGTGGCTAAGGGGGTGAAAAGGGGGGGGGGGATGAGAATTTTTAAAATGAGTATCTATATCTCAAAACTTTAAATGTGTACAGATATAAAAATTGGTATTTTAAACCTCCTTTAAAAATAAAAAAGCACATTTTTTGTTTTCGGAAAATCCCAATAGGAGGGGTGAAAAGGGGCGAAAAATGCGTTGAATGCCTTTAATGAGGATACTTATATCTCAGAAACTGAAGATATTACAGACCTGAAAATTGGTATCTGGGATCTCCTTTAAAAATAAACACACATTTTTTGTTTTTTGGAAAATTCAATTAATGGGGGTAAAATAGGAGTGATAAATTGGAGTGAATTTTTTCAAAGATTATATCTACAGTATATCTCAGAAACTTAAAATGTAACAGATATAAAAATGGGTATTTGGAATCTCCTATAAAAGTAAAGAAACACAGGTGATTTGTTTTTGGAAAATCCACTTAAGGGCAACTAAAAAGGGGGTGAAATTTAAAATGAGAATTTCTACAGTATATCTCAAAAACTTAACATGTTACAGAATTGAAAAACGGAATTTTTTCTCTCTATTAAAAATAAAGAAATGTGTATTTTTTTGTTTTCAGAAAAAACACTTGGGTGGAGGGTAAAAGTGACTGAGAATGGGGTTAAATTCTTTTAATTTGGATACTGATATCTCAAAAACTGAAGATGTTACAGATGTGAAATTTGGTATTTGGAATCTGCTTTAAAAGTAAAGAAACACGTATTCTCGGAAAATTCAATGAAGGTTGGGGGGAGGTGAGAGAATTGAAAAATTAACTGAATTAATTGCATGACGATACTTACACCTAATAAAAACTAAAGTTGTTACAGACGTGAAAATTTATATTTGGATCTGCTTTCAAAACAAAGAAAAACGCGTTTTGGGAGGAATTCATCTTGGGGGGCATGAGTAAAAAGGAGTTGAATTCCTTTCATGAGGACACGTAACTCAAAAACTGAAGATGCTAGAGTCGTGATAATTGGTATTCAGAAGATCCTTTGCTGTTCAAGAAACAAGAATTTTTCGGGATAATTCACTTGGGAGGGGGCCGAAAGGGAGTGAAAACAAAGCGAATTATTTTTATAGGGATACTTATAACTCAAAACTGAAGGTAACGGATGTGAACATTGGTATTTGCATCTCCTTTAACCATAAAGAACACGCCTTCTTTTTCTGGTGGGGCGGGGGGAGGGGTAAATCAACTTATCGGCAGTGGGGTGAAAAAGGAGTTGAGACCAATTGATTTTACTGTTCAAAATGTACTTATTAGGAGCCTCCGTGGCTCAGGCGGCAGCACGCCGGCCTCTCACCACTGGGTTCCGCGGTTCAAATCCCGGTCACTCCATGCGAGATTTGTGCTGGCCAAAGCGGAGGTGGGACAGGTTTTTCTCCGGATACTCCGGATTTCCCGGTCATCATTCATTCCAGCAACACTCTCCAATATCATTTCACTTCATTTGTCATTTATTAATCATTGCCGCAGAGAAGTGCGACAGGCTTAGGCAGCCGGCACGATTCCTATCTTCGCCGGTAGACTGGGGCTTCATTCATTCCATTCCTGTCCCAGACGAATGACTGGAAACAGGCTGTGGATTTTCAATGTACTTATTCTAATCATAAACCGATCATTTTTAATCATTCCTGGGTTAGTTTTCAAGAGCCATCTTTTCCTTTGACTAACGTTCTTAGATTACAGTAGATTCTCCTGGCATAAAAAATAAAAAGTTAAACGCATTTGAAATAAATGATAGGAATGATATTGACCGTCCAATTGTTCACCTCTGTAATAAAGTCAATAATGCACGGAAGTATATTATTTGTATCGCCAGAAATCCCTCGCACTTGCCTACACGCGAAAATGGTGCCGGTCACATTGTCAGCAATGACAAGGGCAGCAGATGTAATTTACCAACAAGTAGCGGTCTTGCATCTTGCTATGGGGTCCAGAATAATAATAATAATAATAATAATAATAATAATAATAATAATAATAATATTCTGGACCATCGTCAAAATGTGCGGACCACGCTGGAAACGGGTCCTGGCCGGGTAATGACTACGAATGCAGTCCGGCCGCAGGTTCAGTACCGCCAAGGCACCCAAGATTACACTACGCCAGATCTCCTCAAGGATTTCATCCATATTAAAAATGCTTATAGGAAAAGATGGCAAAGATTTGGGGACCCAAATGATCAGGTGGAATACCTGGACCTAGCCTGTGAAGTACGAAATCAACTGCTGGAAAGAAAGATTGAAAAATGGGAGGAAATTTTCCATAATCTCTCAGAAAACAAGTCAGATTGTGAATTTTGGCGGATTATATATAAAACGTTAAGCATTCAACTATAAAATTCAGTATAATACCGTAGCGAAGCACGGGTATCTTGCCAGTAACTTATAAAATATGTTAGTTTATGTCTGGCTGGAGAACGAGAAGACATTCAATTCACTGCCCTGGTATATTATAATAAGAACATATACTAGGCATTCATTTCAAGGCACTGCGGGATTGTTTGATCCGCTCTACTTACATCTGGACAAAAACCTGCATAGGAAGAGTTTGTCCAATAAAGCTATGTATCAGGGGCAACTCTTTCTAAATATGTCTTATGAGGTAGAAAGGCAATAAATTTGTGGACAATAAGATGATCTTAGCAGGATATATTAACATCAAGCAAGACCATAGATGTTAATTGTTTTAATTCCTGAAACAGTGGTTTTTAATATGAAGTTTAAAGTACTTCCTCATTAAGGACAAATTAAACAGCTATTAATGCAATTTAGGCAAGCATTATAAAGGAAAGTTTAGAGAGAGAGAGAGTTAAAATTTATAAGTTTTCAACTATTTGTGTTTTTAGTGTAAGTCAGGTTAATGGAACTTGGAATATGAGGAATTTTGGTTTATGATGTCAAATTCGCTGATGAAGAGAGTGGCCATTTCTCGAAACATGTGCAAGTAATAATTGTGTAAACTAACAAGTTTATAATAAATATTGACAAGGTGGACATAACTACCCGTGGCATTTTTTCATGAGCTTAGTCAATGTGGATCAATCAAGGACCAAAAATGGTCAAATTTTATAAATACCGTACATGGCAATCGCGAACAGAGCGACTCTGAGAATAGATTCCTGTGGGACTCCATTTTCCTGAACATGATATTGCGAATATACCCTCCGTAATACCAATATAGTTGGTCTGTTATTGTACACTACAAACTTCCCAGCTAACTCATTCCTGGTTGCCAGCGTTTCGCCCCAATGTGCTAAAATGAAGCTTTTTTACTCTGTCGAACAAGAACTTGCACCTTAGTGCGGATTTTTTGAAGGTTACAAAGATGGCCACAGTAGCCTGCCTATGACAGCGTTCATGAGCAAGACATTCTTTTATAGCTGCTGCAATTTCTTACTTCTCTTTTATAGCTGCTGCAATTTCTTACTTCCACCCTCAAACGAGTTTTCGTTGAGGAGTCCCAGAAAATGTTGGAATGGATTCCTCAGCACTCAACAGCAGTAAGAATAAATAACTAAATAAATAATAAATATCATTTATATTATCTACGGTCCACGTCAAAGGCAGCTAGTTATGCCAATCAGCACATTTAAGAATCCATCAGTGGATTTCTATTTCAACAAAGTAAAAATAATGGGGAAATGGTCACTGTCACAGATCGTTTACTTCCCACCAAAACAGGGGAACGAGCGCACAGCTGCATAGACTAATGTCAATACGCTAGAAGGTACTACTGTGTGCTACACCGAAATGTGTTTGTTCCCCTGTATTTAAAATGCAAAAATCCACCTGTGCTATTAACTGTTCTGAAGCCCTTTTTCTGGGGCAAGGCATTTCAGAGCCCCATAATGGGTGATAAGCATTAAAATCACCCAATAAGAGGAAAGGAGGTGGGAGCTGATCTATAAGATCAATTACGTCAATGATATTAAGAGGCTGGCCTGGTGGGAAATAAACACTACAAACTGTAGTTATGACAGGCAACAAAACACATACTGCTACTGCCTCCAGCGGGGACCTGTTCCCTGTAGGTAAAAGAGTGAACAAAAGTATCAACACCACCACAAGCCCAGTTAGCATAACCTCATTCTGTTGAGTGTAGTCTAAAATTTCTCAAGACTTTAGGAAGACCTGGTCTGAGATGTGTTTCTTGAAAACAGACTACACTCGCCACAAAATGACTGACTGGTCGGCGCAGCTCAGTAAGATGCCTGTCATAACTGTTAAAATTTCACTGTAACAGTGACATAGTGTGGAATTTTTAGAAGTATTTAGGTTGTAAGTAGCGAGGCACTTCTTAAATTGAACACCAACATCAATGCTTAACGTCCATCCACTCATCACGTCGACAACTTCAACTCTTTACGGTAGCAGGCTATCCTCTTACGACAGGAACGCACAGATTTCGGAGCAGATGGACCTGCTGGTGCTGATGCATACCCTCCATATGGAGAGCATGTTTCCCCTTTCACAGGAGTGGGGGAGCGTTCCTCTTCCCCACCTTTTCTTATTTAGACTGGCTGGGAAGTGAATTCCTATGGCCGGTCGATGATGCTGCTTCCGCCGGCTTGGGTGTGGCTATCACTGACCTCTTGGGGGAAAGAGAATTAGTCTTCTCCTGCTATGCTGGCTTAGTATTCCCAGCCGACATGGGCTTCTTTGTGTTTAAAGCCTGGGAGGTCCCCACCTTCGAGCTTCTACTCTTCGCGGCTTTGCTTACAGGAGCAACAGCCACCTTGAGTGCAGCTATCTTTAAAGGTGTTGCTGAAGTAAACGACGAACGTGGTAAGTCTAGTGCCTTGGCAGGTGCATTAATAGAACTGAACTTACTGCATGGTTCATGGTAGAAAAGATCATCCAGTGTCTTGACCTCCTGGATCACCTTTACACTGAGATATACCGGACAGTTCCCATCTCAAAGAGAATGAAGACAAGGGCAGTTAGTGCACTTGTTTAGGGGTGCACACTCTTCCATACCATGTACCATGAGCTTCTCTTCCACAGGTACTACACACAGACTGATTCGAACAACAAGATACCAAGTGTCCGAATCTTTGGCATCAATAGCACCACATGGGAGGCATGAGTTTAGTAACTTAACCCTTGTGGTTTGGCAGTGTGAGATGAACCGAAGAGGAAGAGGACATTAAGGTCCTCAAAACATGTACAGTATATTAGGTGAAAATAAATAAATAACTCTAAGCATTGACAAGGCTAATTGTAAATATCAAATGTGTATTTATAGGAGGTCTCCCATCACAACGACTTTCTCTGGCAACACTGACAATTTAAAAGAGACTAACAATACACCAGTGGGAACTTTGGCAATAATGCGTTAAGCCAGGGTGCTTCACGTCTTCCATAGACTCATCATTAGCATTCAAAATGAGATCACGGTGGAAGATAACTCCACGAACCAGATTCAAGGTTTTGTGCTCTTCCAGTTGATGGGGATTTTCCCAAAGTGGTTACACTTGAGCAACAGATCAGCTTGCATGGCACTGCGAGTCTTCAACAACAAACTACGCTGTTACAGAAATAGATTCCCATAGCGAACCTGAAATATTTGTCCCAAATGAGTAAATTTATAATACTAATATAACTGGTCCATTATTGGACATTATAAATTTTCCATCTAACTCATTCCTGTTGCCAGCATTTACCAGGTAGGTGTGCTAGTTACCAACTGATGAGCCCAAATTGGCACACTGGGGCAAAAGGAATGAGTTAGCTGGAAAATTTATAATGTCCAATAATGGACCAATTATATTGGTATTACTAACTAAGGCTGCACATTTTCTCAAGATCTTGCAGTCTGCCGTTGATACCTTCAATTTTTCAACTGTACAAAATAGACTTCACCAGCTTGAAATCTTGCCCATCGGTTCTGGTTGCAACCAGGAACCTAGGGGAGCTAGAAAATGTAAAGACTTGGGTGGAGGACCACCCTGGACAAACTTAGAACATTTATTCCCAGCCATGCCTGAAATTATCCTCCCTGAATGCCACCCACTCCGATCAGGAGCCTCTGTAGCCGAACCAAACACTGGTCGTAGCAGGTATTGCTCACAATCCGATGTTGGATATAACTTACTTCGTAGTTGGTTTAGCTCAAGTACCACATCGAACCTACATCCACCTCGAAGAAGGGCATAACCTACTTCATACCTAATAGAATATCTCAGTCAATATTTAGTCAACATAATGAACAGTAGCATAGCACTACAAACTCAGATTAAAATATAACTTCTTAATTAAGATTTTTTAAATCCTTGTAAATTCAAATGAATTTTAACAATGTTTTATAATACCTGGCCAATTGACATCATCATGTATACATAATATCTTTATGGGGGGGAGATGTAACAATGATGGGTCAAAAAATCAAAATTTTGAAATATGTTTTTCGTACGTATGGTCATATATAAATTGTATAAATGTTTCATACTCATAAGTCAACTAGAAGACTAGAAGTATTTTTTTAAATAATTTGAATCTGATGTTGCATTCATATAGCCGCGTCTCATTTTATGTCATTTAATAACCTTACATTTATTATATTCAACTCACTGGTCATAAATTCTTTTTTATCTATGGAAAATCTCAAAAAAAAAGCATTTTTAAAAAATTCTTTTCTTAGTTATTTTGATTGTTCAATTATTTCCAATGAGTGAAGATGCATTTTTCTTAACTGTTGCGAAGACGGGTATGCAGTTCCTGGGCTTGCCACACCATACTGCCAGATGTCACCGCTATCGCTGTTCACACTCCAATCAATGCGCTTGACATACAGCTGTCTGGTATTGTTACAGTAAAGTATCTGTTATACTTCTATAATGAAAATGAAAATCCACAGCCCGTTTCCAGTCATTCGACCGGATCAGGAATGGAATGAATGAAGCCCCCATACACACACACACACACACACACACACACACACACACACACACACACTTTTATAATAATACTTAATAATATGAAATGTGAAGATTGTCTTCTCTCTCTCTCTCTCTCTCTCAGTTGCTTTCTTGTTCCAGACTGACCTGCCACACTGTTAATTCTAATGGAATGATTCTATCCAAGTTTGTATTTTTCTATACATGACCTTAGTTATAAACGAAGAGAATTATTTGTGGATATCAAAGTTATGAAATATGTACACAGATAACCATTTACTTTAAAACATTTTCATGTTTAATGCCCTCATACCAAATCTTGACTAAGAACTTAAGTTTCAATAATAAATGTTTAAAATCCTTTTGATCACCTATTTTATCTTCAGTAAAGTCACAACAAAGGTGTCCAAGTGTAATATCCTTGAACATTACGACGTCTGCTTTTTTTATTTTGTTTGTAACTTACTTCGTAGTTGGTTTAGCTCAAGTACTGCATCGAACCTACGTCCACCTCGAAGAAGGGTATAACAAACTTTATACCTAATAGAATACCTCACTTAATATTTAGTCAAGAAAATGAACAGTAGCATAGCACTACAAACTCGGATTAAAATTTAACTTCTTAATGGAAATTTTTAAAATCCTTGTAAATTCAAGTGAATTTTAACAATGTTTTAAAATACGTGGCCACTTGACATCATGTATACATAATATTTTTATGGGGGAGGGGGGAGTTGTAACCAGTGAGGGGTCAAAAAATCAAAATTTTGAAATATGTTTTTCGTATGTATGGTCTTATATATAAATTGTATGAACATTTCAAACTCTTAAGTCAACTAGAAGACTAGAAGTATTTTTTTAAATAATTTAAATCTGATGTTGCATACATATAGCCGTGTCTCATTTTATGTAATTCAATAACCTTATATTTATTATATTCTACTCACTGGTCATAAAATTATTTTTATCTATGGAAAAATCTCCATAAATAGGTTCTCTTTGGAATATGATGTGTAGTTTTGCCACTAGGTAGCACCATTTTATTTTGGAAACTTACATGCTGCAGATGTGTTGGATACTTACCGGTACATGAGATTTTGGTGAACTGTGATGTGTGCTCTGCACTTGTGAAGCAATTATTAATCACGCCAGGAATCATGTCCTGTTTCAAGAAACAGGAATTCAAGAGTAATGTTCATACCAGGAAGATGATTCAGCCATCAGAACTATCAGCTCAAGAACATAACCTATCAACTTCATTTACCTAACTTAGGTCCAATTTTCATGGCCTAGTTGAAGTTGAAAGTGAACCATTTATGTACCTCAGGATATGGACTGGTTGATCTTAAACTGTTGTCACAAGCTATTAGTATTTCATGCTGTGTGTGAACTGTGAAAAGTCAATGTGTCTCAGTGTTGTAGAAAAGAAGAGAGTAGGTTTACCTAGTGAACTACCAGTTTTTGTGAATTGTACAGTAATAGTTCATCATCTGAAACATCTTCAAAGACATCCTATGATATTTATGACTGTAATTACAGATTTACTTACGCTACAAGATGTATAGGAAAAGGTAGGTAAGCTTGTAATATATTTTGTGGTTTTGTGAATATGCCACCATCTATTGCAAGCTTTGATAAAATAAACAAATATATTTTGAAAGATGTCAGTGATGTGACCAAGGAAAGCTTGGCAATGACTGTGAAGCAGATTGTAAAAGGAAGAGAACTTGGAAGTACAGATGTTAGGAGGAGGAGGAGGAGACTGAGATTCCAACAGACCTCTGTGTTTCAGTCAATGGTTTATGGATGAAGCGAGGGCACACTTCTCTTTATGGGTGTGATCCATCATCAGCATTGATTCAGGGAAAGTTCTAGATGCTGAGACAATATCTAAAAATTGTTATGAGTGTTCTGTTAGGAAGATACTAGAAAATACTGAATCAGAGAATGCCTGCCAAGGAAAACACCCACACGTTTGTTACAAAAATTGCAGCAGATCAAGTGGTGGTATGTAGTAAATATGTTCAGTCACTCATAAAGCATGTATGGTGTTAGATACACTTATTACCTACATGATGGTAATTATAAATCTTTTAAATCTGTACTTGACCATAAACCATATGACTGTGAGGAAAGGGGCCTAACATCGAGGTCATCGGCCCCTAATGGTATGAAATGAGACAAAATGTTATGACCATTTAAAATCTAGAATCATCCACTGACCAGATTCGAAAACATGAGGGCGAAGAATGAATGGATTGACATGAAGTTAAAACAATCAATGGATCCCACCAGCGATGATTCCCAGATACTGGCGTTAAATAATAGTATTACTGACCAAGAGATTGCGTCTAAAGCATAATACTGAATCGATGATGCTTGTAGTCGAAATGGGTCCAAATCCAGGTCATCGGCCCCTCAAAATGGTACTTATCAATAGGAAAATAGAACCATGCTATTTGTCATGTTGCGGTACTAATCAAAAGTAGCATATACTCGCGGTATTCCACACATTATGGTACTACTCACAGGTAATGAAATTCACACATGTAACACAGACCTATGGTGTTTCGCTCACTGTGGCGCTATTTACAGGCAACGCAAACCTATGGCGTTCCTCACGTAAGTGGACTAACCACAGGGACCCGCACTATCCCATGGTGTTCCTCACATAGTGGGTACTAAGCGTAGGCAAAGCAGAACCATGGTGTCTCTAATCCCAGGGTGTTGCGCATATAGGGGTACGAATCGCAGGTACTGTAGAACCCTGCAACGTACTCTATTGCTACTAATCACAAACCTATATGGTACCTAACATAGTGGTACTACACGCAAGTAAATGAGACTCATTGTATTCCCTGCGTGGTGGTAAATATCACTAGTTTCATGGTTCTAATAAAATCATCCCTTGGTCGCCCCTTTTAATCACCTCTTACAACAGGCAGGGGATACCGTGTATTCTTCGTCTGCGTCCCCCACCCACAGGGGGTTGTGTGTTTGGTCCGCGAGAGGTATTTTATTTCCCTCAAGTCCGCCGGCAAGCCGGTTAGGACCCCCCCTATCCGCCACCTGGGACGCGCCACGTAGGAGTATCACCTCTCCCCTTGCTACGCCAGCGCAGTAGGTTCGTGGACCAAGTTAGAAAGTATGGGTCATGTCCAGAAA
Organism: Anabrus simplex; assembly: GCF_040414725.1. Classification (NCBI taxonomy): domain Eukaryota; kingdom Metazoa; phylum Arthropoda; class Insecta; order Orthoptera; family Tettigoniidae; genus Anabrus; species Anabrus simplex. The sequence continues at coordinate 256,958,580 of NC_090266.1, forward strand.
CGTGTTGAAATCAGGCTGCGTCATTTACTGAAGGAAAGTAAAGTCAAAAAAATTAGAAGATTGGAAGCACCTTGGTGGGAGAGAGAGACTTATCTAGAAGGAAGTCTGCTCTTTTCAGGGTTATTATGGAAAGGCAATTAGAGAAAACAGCAGCAGTGTTGCTGCTATGGAAACTGCTGTTTGGGCTACATTTTTTCATAAAACATCCAAGAAAGGTGATGCAAGCACAACAGAGATAGCCAGACCTACAAGCACAATAATTCACTTCCAGAGGCTGTGGTGCTAGCCATCAATCCCACATATAGGTCTCTTGCTGTTCCGGAACTCCTAAAACGGTGTTTACATTGCGAAACTCAGAACAATGAGAGTTTATATAATTTGGTTTGGTTAAGATGCCCAAAAATATTTTGTTGTTTAGTTTTTAATATAGCAGTGTATGATGCTGTTATTTGAATGAAGGAAATGGGTAAAATTGATGTCCTGAAGAGGGCTGGAATTGTTCCTGGTGTTTTCACTGCACACTCCCTCCAAGAAACTGACCAGTGAAGGATTGAAAAGGCTGAAGTTTTACAAACTCATCTGGAAAAGCAGGGTAAAATGGAGGAAAGGACCAGAAGGAGAGCACAAGAAGATGAAGTAGTCCAGGGTTATCACTGTGGTGGTCAGAAGTGAGTAACAGAACATTACCAACTTTAAAATGTTGTTTTCTCGACTTCAATATTTTCACTGCATAGGTGAAACCCCAAGTACTAAGGCACTGAAATTTTCAATTATTGTTATTGAGTGATGGTACAGATACTTATAAAGAATTATGCTCCTATTTAATCATCTGTACAATTTACAAGTTTTTACATTGATATTTTTAATATTGTTTACAGCACCCTAAATTCAATTTGCCACCAAAAAAAATTATCATTGTATTTCCATAATTTTTCATAAAGTTAGAGATAAAAACATCATCCCAATATATTTTGCGTTTATGTTGTTAAGTGTAACAAGAGGATGTAATGAACTATTTTAACTAACTGTACCAGTGCCATTTCTCCAACCATGATGGCAGTTTGCTACGTAATAGATCAAACATTTATGAACAACTCAGAAAAGTTCCAGCTCTTTATATCTTATAATGTGGACAGAACACCAGCAATGCATTCTCGGCTACATCCCCACCCCCCAAATGCATTCATTGACTGGTTACTCAACTTGATCACGTGTCACATGTTAATTGTAGAATGTACAAAATATGTATGAATTTGCGGAGTATGTGGCTGTGTGGTTTGAGTCACGTACCAGTAGCTATATGCTTGCATTCAGGAGATAGTAGGTTCAAAACCCCATTGTCTGCAGTCCAGAAGATGGTTTTCCAAGGTTTCCCATTTTCACACCAGGCAAATGCTGGGGCTGTGCTTTAATTAAGGCCACAGCCGCTTCCTTCCCACCCCTATCCCTTTCCTATCCCACCGGCGCAGTAAGACCTATCTGTGTCGGTGTGACGTAAAGCTAATTTTTAAAATCAAATTTTGGAAGTATGAATTTCATAACTGTAAGAAAAGTCTTGACAAAATTATTATTATTATTATTATTATTATTATTATTATTTCTTCTTCATCTTTGTCCTTCATTAAGGTTTTCATATTTACCTCACTGACACTTGACTCCACCCTGCTTTTACTACTTCCATCTGTGACTGCCCTTGAAATAAATCTATAGAAACAAAAATATACCAATGAACAATGTTTTGCCACTGGAGTGGGAACAGTTTAGGTACAGCTATGACTAAACTAAATACTGGGGAATGGATTTGAACAATATAATTAATATTAGTAGAGACTTGACCTTACAGGTAGGAGGTGTGTGAAGTACTCATCCCATGGGGAGGTAAGTAAATTGTTGATCATGTTACTAGAATTTGGCCTATGTAAAAGACGGGATGAGAATGACACTGGAGAAGGTGCAGGTCCTAGATATTTAACTATCAATTGTTGCCATTCCTATATGGGCAACAGTTTCTGCATGCCAAGAGTAAAATATGAGCAATATTACATAAGATCTGTCAGTGTTCAGTCTACAAGCCTCTGTGAATTAACTAAGTGCCTCCTTAAGGGCCGCTTCACACTAGGCGACTGGAATCGGCGACAGGAATCGGTGACCAGCCGCCCGTGCTTGTGAAACATTGTTTTAAATGGAGCTCTTCACACTGGACGACTCAGTAGCCGAGCTACAGAAAGAAGTCTGGCGACTGACCTTGCAGTAACTCAGTTCCGTTACCGGTCGCAGAGGCAGATTTCGCAACCCGGGCTGGCGACAGCTGGGGAACCATTGTTTTGCATTGGAGTCTTCACACTAGGAGACTGTGTAGCCCAGCTACTCGTCCTCTTTGCGTTCCATTCAGAACATCATTGAGTGCCATTGTGCATTTCAAGTTCCTTCCCGTTACGTATTCCGTTTCAGAATATTATAAACTGTACTAATTAAATAATTTACATTCAGTAATTATACAAATTGAGCAGCGTCCACCTGGAACTTAAACTGTGACGAGTACGCTATAGTAATGACGTTGGGAAGAGAAATGCATACTATGAAGTAATGACAGTTTTTCTGCGACTTTAAAGAAAGAACATCCCAAGAAATAAAAGAGCTTTGTAATTTAAGTATTACAAATATAAGCGACCTCACTTTTATTAAATGTTCAATATAATTAAGATTTTGCTCTCTGACTCGTTTGGCTGTATGCTCAGCAGAGCGCTTTTCGGTCCAGAGGGTCCTGGGTTCTATTCCGGGACGAGTTTCTTTTACAATTTGCTTTAGGTAGTACCGAACAGATATGTCTTACGGCAATGAGGGTGTAGGAAAGGGATAAGAGCGGGAAAGAAGTGACCTTGTCTCTAATTAAAGTACAGCCCCAGCATCTGCCTGGTTTCAAAGTGGGAAACCACGGAAACCCATCTTCAGGGCTGCCGACGGAGTTCGAACTCACTATCTCCCGAACGCAAGATGATAGCTACGTGGACCAAACCGGGTGGCCGTTTGCTCGGTCGGGGATTTTAATCTCGTATGGTTAATGCCACTGTCTCGGGGACTGGGTCCTTTTGTTTGTACACACAACAGACCACACTACCAACCATCACAGATACACGCAATAGTGAATACACCGCTCCGTAAAATTGGGTCAGATCCACATAAGGTACCGAACCGACTTCAAGTGATTGGGAAAAAGCCCTGCAGAATAAGAAGATAATGGAGATTTTGTCAATACGAGGACAGGTATTTTTTTTATTAATGTGTGGATGGAACGATATTTAAGGCACCTTGTTGCGAGCGTTCTTGATTTTACTTGAAAAATCAGGATTGAATGGAATCAACCTGTAATTTTTCAAAATGCGGCTGTGTGTACTAATCAGTAATCACTCTACAGTACCATCTTCTCAGTAGTCTACAGAGAAAAACGAAGTACTGGTAAAAAGTACTTGGTACCATCACATAAATCATTGGATAGTTTATAGGAAAGTACTTTTTCCAAATGATCTTTCAACATAGGATGTGCATGAAACCTAAGAAGCTTTCCATCTTTCTTTTCGACACTAATAAGAGCAGCAAGAGACACTCGTCTGACTGAGAACTCATTAATGAAAACTGTCACTAGGCCGGGGAAGGCGGCTGAGTAGCGCGGCCGACTACCGCACGGCAACATGGAATTCACCTGAGCTACTGTGTAGCCGAGTCTGGTCGCCAATTCCTGTCACCTAGTGTGAAGCGGCCCTAACCCTCTCTTTGTAATAAGCTCAGCAGCCTCTCAGTTAGTGCCAGTGTTTAAATCACTCAAAACAGCTTCTCTTGGTTTTTTTTTTTTGCATTAAACAGACATGTCTTATGACACTGATGGAACAGGTAGGACTAAGCAGGAAGCAACTGTGGCCGTAATTAAAGTTGTCACAAATGAGAAATTGCAGGAAACAATCATCAGGTCTGCCAACAGTGGGGTTCAAACGCATCTCCCGAATGCAAACACACAGCTACATGACGTAAAACGAGTAGCCATCTTGCTGGGTTCTACTTCTCTTAACCTGCATTATTCTTGTCCATTCACCTCATATGATCCCATCACCGAAAATGGTTTATGTGTACAGCTTCATCCACCAAATCCATTCCTAATTTGCCTGGCTCCTTGGCTGAATGCTCAGCATAGCTGCCTCCGGTTTAGAGGGACCCGGGTTCAATTCCTGGCTGGGACAGAGATTTTAATCTTAAATGATTCTTTCCCCTGGCTTGGGACAGGTGGTTGTATTGTCCCCAACATTCCTGCAATTCACACACCACACTACCTGCCACTACAAGAACATGCAGTTCCCATACACTGTGGATGCTGCCCACCCTCGTTAGAGAGTCTGCTTTACAAGGGTTGCACCAAACTAGGAACAGCCACACAAATTTATTATATCATTCCTAAATTAGCCCTTCTCTCTTGGTTACAAGAACCCTCATGTCACTGTTCCCATACATTTGTAGCAGCAACCATTCTTGCACTTCGGTCTGAAAACTGAGTAGTGTAAAGACAGTTTCGTCCAGGAGCAGACTTCTTTCTCACAAAATACTGCTGATCACAACTGCGAGCTCACTGCATTTGCCTTGCTGCACCTCGATTCAATTTCACTAACTATAATACCATCTTAGGAGAATATACATCCTAAATGCTTGGAATGATCCACCTGTTCCAGTTTTCTAATCCTGACTTGTCATTTGATCTTCTTGGGTTTCTTCCCTACTGACATCACTTTAGTCTTGGAAATGCTAATTTTCACATCATACTAAATGGTGGAGCAAATGAGGAAGATGGAGAAGTGCCATAAATGCCCTGACCCAGCAGGAGCTGGGTAAGGGGAAAGGAGGAGGGTGATAATGACTAATTGCACCTAAATTCAAGTTCGAAGATATTAGATTGCCGGCTTCCCACAGTCTACCATTAAGACAAAGTTGTCCACATATGCCTAACTGCTTACTACATTTCCACATAACTGAATACCTCCTTGCCATTTTTTTTTTTACTTTTCAACAAATGATCCATGTTAACTATGAACAAGAACGCAGAAAGATTACAGTCTTGTGTAACACACTACCTTGAATCAAGAGCTCATTCTATTGTCAATTCTCATTGCAGCCCAATTATCAACATAATGCCTCTGATTATCTTCAATAACCTTACCTCTAGTCCCATAATCCCTCAGTACAGCAAACATATTTTCTGTTGGTACTCCTTGTCATATGCCTTCACAAGATCTACAAAACAAACAAAAGTAGACTCATCTCGTAACATTAGTCAATTACTTGGTGCATACTGAATATCTGGCCTGACAGCCCTTCTTTGTTCTGAAACCACACTGGTTTTCATCCAAATTAAAAGTCGGAGATCAGTTTATGGTAAAAAAATTTGTTCCTGCTGGCAAGCTTGTCCCCAGATTTCATGGGCCATGTATTATTTTGGATTTCTTAATCCCTGTCACTTTGTTGGTCAGCAACCCAGCCACTGAGAGGATATTTAGGGTTCACCTCTCTCAGGCGAAACCAGTATAAATTAATAGATTTACAACTTAAGCCACTATATCTTGGCAGTAAGTGAAGGTTATTTTTCTTTTTTTTGGTAACTGGATGCAATTTAAATTTAGTAAGTAACGTATTTGTAATATGCAGGCCTTCTGCCCCGACCATAAGAGAATGATCTTGTACAATCTTCCTGTTGTGTGTCATCTGCGCTCAAGCTCCGCGCCTACAAGCTCCGCAACCCGCCGCATCACCGATGTTTCCAGAGCCTACGAGATGACGGCACTGCGCCTGGCATGCTCGTCTGTGACGTCAGCCAGCGCTATATAAGGAGAGATGTTCCTCGCCTTACCGAGGACTACCACAGTGTCCAACGACCAGACCACACCGCAAGTCAAACACGGAGGCATTCCTCTTAAAAATGTGTCTTGAACAGGTGGACTGATTGCTGGTCGTGAGGTCTCACCTCCGGACATTGCCTCATCTTCCCCGATTCCCGTAGCCACGTCGAGCCCCGAGTCAAGCATTCTGCTACACTCTCAAGTCCTCACCAGTGCTCCGACGACTATTTTAGCATTCTGCGAATTAAGATATTGATGCAAGTTCCTTGCAAGTCTAAGTCCAATACTAGCATTCTACTAACGCAACTCTCCCTACAAGTTACACTTGTTACCCCACAGCAGATAGTTTTCGACTATCCAAGGACATTTCCCAGTGGAATAGACTATCTCCTCAAGATAGGTTTGAATGTGTATATAAGACTCTCTCTTTGTAAATATATATTTGTGCCACAGACTTTCAGTATATCATTTAATAACAGCATTAACTGCGTGCAATCAATCAAGCTTCAAGACAAGTTTCATTATATTTCTTGTAAATACTGTATAAAACTATTGAAGCAATAAACTTTATGTTGTGTTACTGTATACCAAGTTCCTTGTATACAACACTTCCCCTCTATTAAGTGCCTCGTTGCCATGGCCTGGTGGCCATTACCTAGCCCCCGTCTCCAAATCCCGGCCTACAGACACACACTCATCCTCAATGCCGCCCGCCTCATCACAACCTGCAATATATTTTTAAAAAATAGTACTCTCAACTCTATCAAACAATCTCTGTTGCCGAGTTAATTACTGTTTCAGTGCCCCCTCAGCCGTCGGCGGCTGTGTCTCAACATCTGGCGAGCGATGCCGGCGTGGGGTAAGGGACCACTTCACTCTGGTCCAGTCTCCTTCCGAACGGTGCGATGGAGTTCCATCTTTCCGGCAAGGGCTGAGGTGCGGTAACACAACCGCCAACCCATCTTGGAACAATACGTCTACATCTGGTCTGCAGCGACCATCATCATGACTACTCCTCTCATAGTAGCGGGAGAGGTGTATCTGAGGGTACTTGGGGGGTCCGAAGGACACCACCCTGGTATTGGCGGCAATGGCCGATCTTGCCGTCATACTTGAACAAGGCACCACGGACTTAGATGACTGCGGGAAGATTTCAAGATGGGGTTTCAATATATTTTCCTCTAAAATGAACTTTCAGCAAGAAATTTTCCATCTGTGAAATTCCAACATAATTTTTTTTTTTTTTTTTTTGCAAAGTTCTACTGTGTCACCCCAGGGAAAGACTTTTGGGCTGGGGGGAGGTCTGTACCGAGAGGTACATCTCCTCCCCGTGCATTTAAAGGAAGCGCTTTGAAGAAAGCTATCTAACATACAAAACTTGAAACACCTTGTGCAAGAAGTTGGGACGTTGATTAACAGATGTCACTACTAAAGTGATGTGTTATTTTAAGGTTTCCTAAACTGACTGGATTTCTTTTGTTTCTTTTTGGTGTACCACAGGTTGCAACAACTATTTCAAGAAGTGTGGACTTTTCTCCATAGATGTCTCTACTTAAGAACTGATGCTATGCACTCTGGTGCAAAGTTGAATAACTAGAAATTTAATGAAATTTTGTGTTCATAGGTTTTCTGAACTGAACTGACTTTCCTTATTTTTGATACTTCAAGGTTTGCAACACTTCTTATTTACCCCGCCAACTTGGGATCTCAACCAATAGGAAAATTCATGTATTAATTTTTCTGCCAATCATAGGCTTCTTGTAACTTTTCGACTGTCCAATAAAAATGAGAGGGTGTGTCCAGATTTAATCCAGAGCCTTCTCAAACCTTCCTCTCGGGTATAAAAGCTGACGCCTTTTCCAGCTAACTTGTCTTTCTGATCGTCGCGTTATTGAGTGTGTGTGCTAAGAGAGGAGGCAGGAGCCTCATTCGTTGGAAGGCAGAACACCAGCAAGGTAATGGGCACTATCTTTCTAACTCAGTAGTTATCTCCGCAAGCTGATCCGAGGGGGAGGTTCCCTCTCTTAAGTAATGCAACCGTAAATTTTCTAAAATGTAAACCTTTCTTTTTGCTCATGTAATAGTTCAAGTTAGTCAAAAGTACTTAACTGAAAACCGGGGATAGAGAGTGCGTTACCCTCTCGAATTCCCCTTCAATTAATCTTGAGGTGACTATGATTTTGTAACCGTTTTCGCTTGTAAATTGTAACTTAACTTGTCCATCTAGTCACCTCAGTAGTTCAGGATTAGCCTCTGCATCGTCGGGCCACAAGCGCAAGTAGGGTTTTAACCTCTTGATTTCAAGGAGCGCAAGTGTCTGCCTCCATACATTTTGTTTTTGGGGCCAGTAATTGAACCTGTTAATTTCCATAAAGGCCCAGTAGAATGGGTACTAGATACCCCTGTGTAAAGGTAAAAAGCTATTGATATGGTCTTCAAATAGTAGGTTGAGCCTAGAGAGGCCTGAAAGTATGAATTTTAGTGAGCAAAGACACTCTAATCACCAATGTAAAATTTAAAGGTTGCCTTGAGTAGGCTGTAAAGGTTTGGGAGCGTAGTCTCCTGGGTAGAATTGTAGAGCATTGAGGCTCTTTTCTTCAAGTGTCAAATACATTTGTGTAATATTGAGTGGTACCTTTGGAAGGCCGTAACTTGAAACCTTTGGAGCAAAGTGTTCTTGAAAATTGTTTTGGGAGATTTCTCTCCTTGTCTATCTCACTAAACGCAACATTAGTGATGTTGGGATCCTTGTAAATTATGAACTTGAAGCTCAAAATTGTAACTTACCAATTCTTGGTTTTCCTGTTTGTCAATTTTGTACCAAATTAGCTCTGTACCTGAAATCTCTTTCTTTCACCAAGTGAATAGTTTTGTTAGAATTTAATATCTGAAAAGAATTTAACCTTTATTTTAATGTTTTAAATTAATCTTTGACTATTGTAGATAAACCCATTCCAACCCGCACCTTCTTTCACCTCTGCGTTCCACAGAAATACCCTAGAACAATATATATCAATGATATGGGTTTTTTTTTCTAGCTGCTTTACGTCGCACCGACACAGATAGGTCTCATGGTTGACGATGGGGCAGGAAAGGGCTAGGAGTGGGAACGAAGCGGCCGTGGCCTTAATTAAGGTACAGCCCCAACATTTGCCTGGTGTGAAAATGGGAAATCAATGAAAACCATCTTCAGGGCTGCCGACAATGGGGTTCGAACCTACTATCTCCCGAATACTGGATACTGGCCGCACTTAAGCGACTGCAGCTATCGAGCTCGGTAATGATGTGTGTAAAGAAGTGGAATCAGAGATAAATATTTTTGCAGATGATGTTATTCTGTACAGAGTAATAAATAAGTTACAAGATTGTGAGCAACTGCAAAATGACCTTGATAATGTTGTGAGATGGACAGTATGATGATAAACTGGGTTAACAGCCAGGTTGTGAGTTTCACAAACAGGAAGAGTCCTCTCAGTTTTAATTACTGTGTTGATGGGGTGAAAGTTCCTTTTGGGGATCATTTTAAGTACCTAGGTGTTAATATAAGGAAAGATCTTCATTCGGGTGATCACAAATATGATTGTCAATAAAGGGTACAGATCTCTGCCCATGGTTATAAGGGTATTTAGTGGTTGTAGTAAGGATGAAAAGGAGAGGGCATATAAGTCTCTGGTAAGACCCCAACTAGCGTATGGTTCCAGTGTATGGGACCCTCACTAGGATTACTTGATTCAAGAACTGGAAAAAAATCTAAAGAAAAGCAGCTCGATTTGTTCTGGGTGATTTCCGACAAAAGAGTAACGTTACAAAAATGTTGCAAAGTTTGGGCTGGGAAGGCTTGGGAGAAATGAGACAAGCTGTTCGACTAAGTGGTATAAGACCAATTTTATGTTTTTACCCGTATTGAACTTACTATCAGTATTTACAATTCTTGTATTTATTATCTGCACCATTTCAATACATAAAATGTATATTGTCCTAAAGGGACATTACAATACAAACGTTAATTGGTACATGTTTTGCTCGCTGTATCGAGCATCTTCAGCCATCTTTTATACGATTGTCTCAAGGTTAAGTCATTCATTAAGTCCTATTTGCAATAAATTTGCACATTAAAAATGTTTTACACAATAAAATATCGACACACTTAAAGAGTAAACAAGAAAAATTGACAATTAAAATGTGTCATTGATGGACTAGATGTTAATTATATAATATTCATAAAATGCCGTCACTACTTATAAAGTAAACCAGAGAATTTGACAATTAAAATGTATCATTAATGGACTAGACGTTTATAACATAATATTGATGTCTAAGTCATAGTAAATATGCCAATTAAATCAGAAGATTTGGTTAATTCTAATTTGATTCTTGATTTTTTCAAACACTTAGTGTATTTATTGAGGTTTCAATGCTCATACAAAAATAGTAAACGTTAAAAAGTTAAACATTTTAATTGTCAATTTTTCTTGTTTTTGTCTTTAAGTGTGACGACATTTTATTGTGTAAAACATTTTTAATGTGCAAATTTATTGTACATAGGACTTAATGAATAACAACCTTGAGACAATCGTATAAAAGATGGCTGAAAATGCTCGATACAGCAAGCGAAACATGCACCAATTAACGTTTGTATTGTAACGCCCCTTTAGGACAATATACATTTTATGTATTGAATTGGTGTGGATAAGAAATACAAGAATTGTAAATACTAAGTGGTATGTTCCAAGCTGTCAGTGGAGAGATGGCGTGGAATGACATCAGCAGATGAATATGTTTGAGTGATGTCTTTAAAAGTAGGAAAGATCACAATATGAAGATAAAGCTGAAATTCAAGAGGACAAATTGGGGCAAATATTCGTTTACAGGGAGGGGAGTTAGTGATTGGAATAACTTACCAAGGGAGATGTTCAATGAATTTCCCATTTCTTTGCGATCGTTTAAGAAAAGGCTGGGAAGACAACAGATAGGGAATCTGCCACCTGGGCGACTGCCCTAAATGCAGATGAGTATTGACCGATTGATTGACTGAACTTACTCTCTACAACATATCACACTTTTCCAAAATACCAGTGACCACCTTGCTAGGTATGCCAAAAATGAAACACCTCAATAGTTTTTGCCATCTTTCCTATTCCATTGCTTGTAGTACCACTTTTGCTCAAGAAGGAGGGACCTTACTAACGTTCTGTGCTAATCCTACTACTTTGTCAAGCCATTTCATCCTTACATTCCTATTATATTTCCTGCTGCTTTATGAAAATGTAGTTTATTTACCATCCTTTCCACTTCTGCAAGTGCAATTTCACTGCCATTGTTTGTCTTCTCCCTATGAACTCAATCGTTCATGACTTCAATAGACTTCCTCGCATGTAAAGAAGATTTTAAAAATATTATTTTGATATGTCCAGTAGTCACCTAGGATCTACAATGATTTTGCCTGATTTGTATATTTTTTTATTATTTGCTTTACGTCGCACCGACACAGATAGGTCTTTTGGCGACTATGGGATAGGTAAAGGGTAGGAAGTGGGAAGGAAGTGGCCATGGCCTGGTGTGAAAAAGGGAAACCACGGAAAACCATCTTCAGGGCCGCCGACAGTGGGGTTCGAATCCACTATCTCTCAGATGCAAGCTCACAGCTGCGCGCCCCTACCCACATGACCAACTTGTCCAGTTTTACCTGATTTACCCTGTAGACTATTCATTTCCCTTTTCCCTCCTTTTCTAAGTTTCTTTATTACAGACCAGAAAGGATTCACTGACTAAGTCTCTTTCCAGGTTATTACTAAAATATCCCAAAATTTCTCCTTGTCCTCAACAATGATTTGCGTCTCACGGTTTCCTTCATCGACATACAGTTCCCTACTTGCATCAGTTCTTATCTAAAGTGATTTTTGACAAGTCATCTTTTTAGGTTTACAAGCTGCTCTGACTATCATTCCACCAAGATGTTCACTCTTTCCCATTTTTACACACAGTTGCTCCCCTTGCAGTTTCTACTACAATTCCCTGTATGCTAGCTACTCTTTCAATATCCTGAATTCACTGACTGTCTGTTTGGAAATTTTCACTAATCACATACATATACTTCTAATTTCCTCGTCCTGAAGACACACATCACAGCCTCTAACCTCAGCCTAGCAATACTTAGTTCATTAATAATAGTAATAATAGTAATAATAATAATAATAATAATAATAATAATAATAATAATAATAATCACGGTACTGCCCGAGCTAACCACGTGCAGGCATTTTGATTTGACACCATCTAGGCTCCCAGTGGATCAATTTCAACATTATGTTTTACTGTATCAGATGGCAAGGTGAACAAGATCTCTGTTGGCAATCTATGTCTGAGATTTTAATTAATATTTTTGGATAAACAGCAAATGTGTCACTTGAGATCTTTTACATGCTGACATTGTACGGCATGGAGTGTCAAATGGCTATTTTTCCACTCTTCAAAAATCTGACCATCTCTGACAGATTTCAACCCATGACCTTGGGATCTGGAAGAGATACACTACCACTAATCCGCAAAGGAAGCTACTTAGCTCACTGCAAATTACACGATAGGGGAAAAAAATCCCTGGAATATCCATACCTTCCTAAAAGATTTCCTGAATTCGAAGTGAGTTATAATATAGTCTATTATGGGTCTGGTGTCCCTCCCCTCCCCTGTGCAGCAATGAGTAGGCTTATGCCTGAAGAATGAATGTGTATTCTGCTAATCCCATACTAGCACAGAAGTCCACCAAATGCTTCCCATTCCTATTAGCTTCCATATTCTCCCCACATATACTAATCACCTTCTCACATCCTTCAATTCTATTTCCAATTCTCAGAATGAAATCACCACCCATTAGGAGAGCACTATACTGACCATGACATCATTCAGTGCTTCATAAAACTTGTCTACCTCATCCTCATCTGTTCCCTCACATGGTGAATATACTGAGAAGATTCTCACATTAATTTCTCCTATTACTAAATCTACCCACATCATTTGTTTATTTACATGACTAACGGGAACTACGTTGTGTGCTATCATTTTCCTAATGAACGATCGCACTCCACACTCTGCCCTTCCTCTTTTGACACCTGTTAAGATCTTATAATCCCTTCCTCATTATCATCCTTATCTGAAGATCATTAACTTGTAACACATCCAGATGCATCCTCATTGCTGACTCAGATAGTTCAACATTATTCTTCCATAAGCCCCATTAATATTGATAGCTCCCAATCAAATTCCATTTCATTTGCAAAGTTGTTTCCAAGGAGTCCCTGAACTATGAAATGGTAGTGGGACGTGGTCACACTCACATGTTTGAGGCTTCCTAAAAAAGTTTTAAGTTGCTAAGTAAATTTTCTGTGAAGTAGGATGCTACCCTACTCACAAATAGCCCCAGTGACAAATCTCCCCTCCCTAGGGACTATATGGTATACTGCTAGCTGCCCGAGCATGAGGAAGGCCACTACTCAGAATATGTCCGAGATGCCTGCCCCCCATTCCATAGCAAGTGGTACTGGTATCGTGACTCCCAGAATCACTTACTAGACCACTCAACAGTTTCCCATGGTTTACGAACAAGGATGGGACTACAGTAAGCCACACCACAAATCATGACTAATGGATTTCAAATCTATTTTGTTTTCTTATGGACTACAATAAGTTTGTTTGTTTCATCAAGCAGCCTGAGTCTGATGTGGGTCAGCAAGTTATATAATGTAATACCTTATGCAATCAGTCCATGTAAAAATGGTGAGGGTGTCATTTGTAGAATCAGTTGGTACCGGTACTTGCAAACTGAAATGTAAGAGCACTTTGGAGCTCGGTAAGGAAAATAAACTGAAACCACCTCACTTCTCTTCCTTGTACACCTAACACTGGAGTTTTCAATGACAGTAATAGAAGTGTCGGCGAGCCAACCAACCTTCAGGTACATACATACATACGCTACACCAGACTGAGTGGTTCAGAGGGTAGGCAGAGCACTGGTCTGCTGAGCCCAAGTTGAGAGATTTGATTAGGCTATAGCTCAGTCCGTGGTATATGAAGGTGGCCTTGTCAATAAATTTACTGGCACATAAAAACTCCTGTGGGGCAACATGCTGGTATCTCAGTGCGTCCAAATACTGTAAATAGGATTAAACTCAACAACTTGGGCTTAGAAACCCAATGCTCTATCATCTGAACCACTCAGTCCTTCTTACATTTCAGGCTGAATGTAAGTTAAATATTTTTAATTATTTGCTTTCCATTGCAGCGACACAGATAGATCTTTTGGCGACAGTGGGATAGGAGAGGCCTAGGAATGGGAAGGAAGCGGCCATGGCCTTAACTGAGGTACAGCCCCAGCATTTGCCTGGTGTGAAAATGGGAAACCGCGGAAAACCATCTTCAGAGCTGCCGACAGTGGGGTTCGAATCCTCCATCTCCTGGATGCAAGCTCACAGGTTCGCACCCGTAACTGCATGGCCAACTCGCCCAGTTTAAATATTTTAATATTTGTTTTAAAGAGAGAGAGAAAAAAATTATGCTTGTAAAGTGCAGCACATATTTTAGTGAACCGGACATTTGTATACACACAATTTGAACACACAGTTCTGGTGGTATTTGAAGGTGCTCTTGTCCATAGATTTACTGGCTCATAAAATAATTCCTGTGGGGCAATATTCTGGCATCTCAGAGTTTCTAATAAATTAAGCTCAAACCCAACAACTTGGGATCAGAAAGTCAGCGCTCTCCATCTGAGCCACTTAGTCCTGTCAACATTTTAGACTGAACGTAAGTCCTATTACAAGGACTATTAATAAGCGTTTTTAAGAATTACAATTACAAAGCTCAAAAGTGGGGCATTAGTTGAATCTTGTCCTAAGAGGTCGTAGAAGTGAATACAAAATGTGGAATCAAGAAATATTGGAATTGGCTCTACTTGATAGTCAACTTGGTCCCTAGGGAGAAGACATAATCGAAAGACTATGTAACTTTTGCCAAGTTACCTTTCAGAACCCCGCAAATTGACGTCTGAGCCTAGCCTGATCGACTGTATTTGCCAAATGTAGATCAGACCACATGTGCAGAAATAATGCTCAAAGAACCTCCTGCAAACGTTCACTTCTGAGCGAGTCAAATTGGCAAGTGGACGGTAGTCTAATTCTTAAGTTACACCAAGAAGACCGGTGCACAGTCTATTGCAAACCATAATGTCCACAGAAATTTCGACATCCTTATCGCCCAGGTGTTCAGTTAAGAATCTCTGTATCCGGCTTGTAAGAAAGCTCCAGAGATTGAAGCCATCTCTTCACTCTCCTAGTTTTCTGAAATGCTGTCTGTTGGTAATAACTGATATCTGTACTCAGCACATTTTAGAATAATTGCAGTATTTTGTACCATCTGTATTTTGTATTTGCCTTCTAAAGAGCCAAGTTAGCTCGGATTTTTTTTCTTCCTTCATGGAAGTAAGTTGAAGTATGAAATTATAAATGAACCAAAGTTCCTAAGCATCATACACTACGGAATGTTAGATCTTCCGTAGTAAGCAATCAGTCAATGGATCGTTCCCATCATACTACTAGTATTTAAAAGTGCATACTTACGTATGTCCTCAACTTTAGGGGCTTTTTCAACGAATTTCTTCCTCTCACTCTTACTGAGTTTCTTTACGGGTTGCCCACTATGCTTCAATTTGCTTTTTCCCACAACTTCCCACTGTCCGGACATTGTCACGTAAGACTTGTTCCGTCTGCAATACAAATACCAAACACGACTAAAACGCCTATACTATCAGTTGACACAATCGACTACAACACACACTACACCACACTAGACAACCACATGCAGTCAGTCACAGTCAAAGGCGGTGAGCTGTCAATGCAATTGGCACGTTGGCAGTCTTTGCCAGATTAACCAACCTCTGAAGAACGAATTGTACTATTCTATGAAATATGACTCATAAACCTCATCATCCTCAACGCTAGGGGCTTTTTCAACGAATGTTTTGCTCTCACTCTTACTGAGTTTCTTTATGGGTTGCCCACTCTGCTTTAGTTCGGGTTTTTTTTTTTTTTTCCACAACTTCCCACTGTCCGGACATTGATACGTAAGACTAGTTGACGGTTAGTGGGGCGGGAGAACGGGGTTTGTTCGAGAATATATACAAATTGGGGGCTTGTAGATTTTAGCTTGGAAGGGCTGCACGATAATTTTCAATATATGGCACTATCAGCGCCGTACTTTCTACTTACAAATGTCCCGCATTCGCTAGTGATGCATGGGATGGCTAATCACATGTTTTCGAAGGGGCGACAACGTGCTGTATTTCGGATGTTGTGAAACAAATAGCAGTGATTTTACTGCACACGTTCTATTAGAGGATGCATCTATAAATACACCAAATAAGCAGAAAAGAAAACTGAATCTATATATTTAAAATACCACGCTGATTTTTGTTACATCGATTTCGAGAGACCGGCTGAATTGATTGACATCGTAAAACATTCTGAGGAATACAGAACAATACAATTATAGTTCTGTAGATTTACAGAGTATCTTCAAAGGCATAAACATTTCTTGCCGTATATTTTTAAATTATTAAAGAAAAGTGTAGCATTCTGATTGGCTAATACGTTCGCCGGTACTTCAAGCTCGCCTGAACAGTGCTGAACAGCAATCACGATAGGGGAGGTGGAAGGGGAGTAGCACTGCCTTCGTGATATACAGGTCGTACTGTAGCTCTGATGACGTCACGCTTTGGGTGGGACTTGGAGCCGATACGCATCCGCTCCGCTTGAATAACACACTCGTTTAAATTACTTAAGAAACTGTTAACACCTTATAAAACCAAAAACTGTTCATAAATATTTGTTAGTTCCGACATACTACGCATATAGTTCCCCGTAACGTTCTATTTCTCGCGTATATCCGTTCGTTTCTGTGAGTACAGGCTAACACTCTGAGATATACTCTTGCGCTAGAAAACAAGCAACCAATTACCAATACAATATACTACAAATGTAAATTATTTCTGTACCACCAATTCAGTACCTCCAAGAAAGATTGCGAGTAAGCTTACCTCCAACAGTAAGAAAACAATTACTGTCACTGTCATGAAATTCAGTTATTGTTTCAAAAATGTTGATTTTTTATAAACAGCAAATAATGCCTATACAATTATTTTCATATTCAATCTCAGCAGTGTAATTTCATAATACATTCCTACCTAAAATGGTAAAATGCATAAATTGGACTTGATTGTTCAGATACACCGAATTCAAATAAGCCGTAGGTCTAATTACATAAAAATATATCTAATGTTACCCATGTGTTTGACATAATAAGAAATTTTAACTCACCATCTGGACGAGACACTCTTATTTCCCTCACGATTTAGTCTTCAGGAAATTGGTTGACACACACAACTGTGTGGTGATTAACTATTAATTTCTCCCCGGGAATAGCCTTCTTCCATAACCTAATTCTTTCTTCATCAGAAGGAAACACACATAGCCTACTGGAGTGTACTCCCCTCGTTTATAATTTGCTTTGCAGCCAGGCACACAGCAACTCTTAGCATGGTGATTTCTCTCACTAATAGCCTCAATTCAATACACCTATACACATCGTGATTGATAATAAAACGCTGAATGCACTAATCCAATTCATTTTACACCAGGGATATAACATTACACAAATAAACTACAAAATTAAAACACGGCAGAGCGATATTCTTAACCTATAGCCTCACATAAATACACGCTCACACTATGTATTCTACACTAATTGAGGACTTTTCACTTAATAATGCAGTCGATAACGACTCAGTCTGATATATATCTGAGTAAACATGCGGCCACCGTTAAAATTGTCAATAACACAGCGAAGAATTCACATGTAACACAAATAACTCACGTGCTAAACTACCCCCGTAACGATCAGCTGATTGCTTTCCCGCGCTTGCTACAGTACGGTCTGCACTTCACGAAGGCAGTGGGAGTAGGCAGGCTTGAGTAGTGGGGGTGACGGTGCGGAGCGGAGCAGTTGTTGTGACGTCATCACCCGGTTGTACCGAGTGAACTACCAAGTGAATGTAATGTGGCGGCACGTTTAAATACGCTATTGGTATGGCAACGTAAATTCAATGCCCTTTTCTCACAACATAACTGTTGTGCTGAATACAGCAATGTTGTTTTCTGCTGAAGAGGGTGACCTCTCATTTCATCCTTGTGATGCCTCTTGATATGATCCCACAAATTTGATACGCCACCACCCGTCGCATAAATGCGGCCGCAAAATTTGCATTTTGCTGACTTTTATCATCAGTAATATGAAAGATCTGCCATGTATTAGACGGTTTTCGTGGCACTTGTGGTACACATTTCTGTAAAAAATTATTCAATTCCTTTAAATATTCTATAACATGAATACCACGTAAAAATGGGATTAAATATCAAACTAATACCACAATTATTATCTAATATACTTTGCATTATCTACACAACACAACAAGCGGAGGAAATATAGACACAAACTGAGAAGCACAGACTGAATACATGTACAATACTGTTACAATGGGGGGGGGGGGGGGCGCACGACGTTCGGATCACGGGGTATCTTCAAATTTTGTACACATTTAGTAGTCCATTAGGACAATGTAATGTGCAAGTAGTAAGGTGCACTACTAAGGCGTTCTCGAGAAAATCGCAGAGGAGATTTCGCATCCAATATGTACCGGTGCGTTGCGATCGTGAGCGCGAAACGGCGGTGGTCGAGTGGTTAGCGTTCAACCTCTGTAATCGCTGGATCGAGTCCCGCTTGTCGTTTTGTTTTTCAACACTGGTCATATACTTTCATATATATTACAATTCAATGTTAATATAATGGAAAAAGGTGTATTTGCATGAACTTTTATTGAATTTCCATTGTTATTTGGCTCTTTACTGATGTTTATTTTTACAAAAAATATCTTTCTTTCTTCGAGGGATCCCACCCCTACCGCCTCAAAGGCAGTGTCCTGGAGCGCGAAATTTGGGTTGGGGATACAACTGGGAAGGATGACCAGTACCTCGCCCAGGCGGCCTCACCTGCTATGCTGAACAGGGGCCTTGTGGAGGAATGGTAAGATTGGAAAGGATAGGCATGGAAGCGGCCGTGGCCTTAAGTTACAGTAGTCACTGGAGGAGGAATGGGAAACCACAGCAAACCATTTCCAGGATGGCTGAGGTGGGAATGAACCCACTTCTACTCCGTTGACCCCCCTAGGCTGAGTGGACCCGGTTCCAGCCCTCGTACCAATTTTCAAATTTCGTAGCAGAGCCGGGAATCGAACCCGGGCCTCTGGGGGTGGCAGCTAATCACACTAACCACTACACCACAGAGGATGTCATGACCAGTGTTGAAAAACAGAAAAACGACGAGCGGGACCCGATCCAGTGATCCAGCGATTACGGAGCTCGAACGCTAATCACTCGACCGTCACAATCTCGTGCTCGTGACCGCAACGCACCGGTACATATTCGACGCGAACATTCTCTTGCGATTTTCTGGAAAACGCCTAATTAGTACGCCATACTACATGCACATTATGTTGTCCTAATGAGTACTAAAAGTGTACAAAGTCTGAAGGTAATCCATGGTCCGAACGTCGGGGTCTCCGCTTGTTAAACATGTGTTGTGCGCTACACTGTGCTCTGGTCCTCCTTTATTTTTTTTCGGGGGGGCCCCCGAAGCCCGCTCCCCCCGCGTGACCAACGACTCAATCTACATGGCCTCCGACATGCTATTATTTCTAAGAAGAAGAAAGAGATAGCAGGGAGGAGTGGGAAGTGATACAAGGAGTATCTGCCGGTTTCCGAGTCAGACTCGCTACCACGGCAAAGTTTGTATTGGTTGGATAGTGTTAAGGTATGGTATTGAAGGGTCAGGGAAAAACCACATAGGCAGAAAGAAGAAAGAGCCTACATGTAAAACCTGACATCTTTTGATAGCACATGCAAGGATGTGGGCTGGAAAAGACCAGAGGTTGTGTTAGTTAGGAACAGGTAACATGCACAAAACATAAACCCATTCCTCGCCATTCCATCGCCTGGGGATCAGTCCATCTGGGCACTGCTGGGACTAGCGCGGTCCTTGCCGGCTGCAGAGCCATGCGTCAAGTACCACTAGGGCCTGTCGCACGGCTCCACCTCCTTGGGGTACCTCGTACCCAGTCTCCGATCCCGGAGAATGAGGCCAAGCCCGCCGAGGCGGGGGCCTCCTGGAATGGGGTGGGTCATGGCGCCGGGCCTCCTTCCTCTCTGCCCGCGCCATGGCCCTGTAGACTGGGCAACTGCGGTGGGAGGCCGGGTGGCCCCCCGCGCAATTGGCGCACACCGGCGCCTCCTTAAGTGTTGCGCAGGCCGTGTAGTGGTGATCACCACCACAGCGGTTGCACTTCACTTGGAGTCCACAGCTAACTTGGCGGTGGCCCCACCTCAGACAGCGGAAACACTGCAAGAGCTGCTGAGGGGGACGTTGTACTCTCACCTGACTGCCGCTACCCGCTGAGGTCCTCTCCTGATTGGCTCCTCGGTTGACTGCTGTCCTGGGAACAGTCTTGGGTTGCGGCTGGGCGGTCCTCTCCTGATGAGCCATCGTCGCCTTCTGGTTCCTGGTGCGGCGTCGTCTTCTTCTTCTTCTTCCCCCGGGATGCTTCTCGGCTGGGGGGGAGGCCTCGTCCTGGTGGCCCTCCTCCCGACCTGGTGACCCCGGGGTGACTGGTGGTTCCGCTGTGTTGCCATCTGCTTCTTCCTCCTGGGTGGCGGCGGCGGCGTCGGTCGGTGCTAACACTCGACTGCGTTCCCTGTCCTGTGGGGCGCACATCGAGGTCTGCATCTCGAACGACATGCTGGCTGGCAGGGCCTGGACGGCGGCCTCAGCACGCCAAGGGGCGTCCTTGTCCACTGCCGTGCTGCCATCCACCATCACGGGCGCTCTCCTGGTTTGCGCTCGGGTTACAGGCCCCTCCTGGTAGGCCTGCGTCTGCGACCACTTCGCCTTGGTAGGTGGGCGACGATCCTGGTTGGCGGCCTTGTTGGTCTGCGTGTACTTCGTAGAGTACAGCTTTCCAACTGGGGTCGCGTCGTCGCGGCGCTCAGGAGCGCCGCCGTCGTCCTCGGTCATTGGCTCCGTCTGCGTGGCTGCCTCCTGGTAGCCCGAGACGTCCAGGAGCTCCCTGAGTCCTGGTAGCCGGGCAACCTGGAACTGCTGGGACGCGCGCTCCTCGTAGACCCTGAAGCTGGCTGCGTCGTTAGGGCGAATGATGATCGCCCAGGTAGCAATCATAATGCCGATGATCGGCAGGAGTGGCTCTCCGATGAACTCCGCAGTCGCATTCAGGTTGTCGAATACGTGGAGCGTCCCCTGGTGGTCGTCCTCCCCCAGCCGGTTGAACACCACTAGCCCCGGGCGTTCATAGCTGGGGGGATCCATCGTGTCGATCGCGTCTAGTAGCTTGTCGACGGCTCCCTCGTAGTCGACCAGTCTCACTGGTAGGGTCGGCTTCTCCATCCTGGTCCTCCTGTAAGAAATCCTGAAACAGAAGAAAGAGCGAGCATTGAAAAGTGCTACAGCTCAGACAATGCTCTTTGGAAGATGTACTAACAAGTACAGCTGCCTGACTAGTACTGGGAAAGTACAGAGCGCCTGGCAAGGAGAGAGAGAGCGAGCGGGAGGAACACGTCCTTCCACTACGGCTGTCGAACTCGTCCTTACTGTCGACACGCTGCAGGGAGAATCTCTGGTCCTCCGCAAGTACTTGTAGTTGTAAGCGGAGGGGATCGGTGGTGCGCTCTACCGCTACAGCCGGATTACTCATCGGCCTTACTCACTCCGCTTCCACCTCTACGCATGGGTAGTCAGTGTCTTACTGGTCAGCTGTACTGTAGGCCTACTACGTGATTGGAATAGAGGCTGTTCTGTTGCCCAGCTGTTGAACAGTGCACATTACATTCCAAATTCCTTTAAATCAGAACACTGTGTCTGGTTTTAAATTAAATTCCATAGCAACTGGCGATATTCGAATAGCGCTGCTCAATATGGGATAAAGCCTCAACGGCAAATAGTCATTCGGTCGGTAGATGCTGAGTGGGTTGTTATCCCATATGCTCTGTACTCTGACCGGCCAACCGAGCAGAGGAAAGTTGGCCACGGCTCTAACGTGGGGTACAGTGCCGGACTTCACGCCTGGTCCCACCCGTCGGCTGTCCTGAGAATGGTTTTCCGTGGTTTTCCATTCTCCTGCACTAAGGCGAATGCCGTGACAGTTCGTAGTATAGGCCACGGCCGCCTACCACCTCACCTTCTCCGCACATCTCCTTCACCGTAATAAATCTACCGGCCTGAGAGACGGCGTCACCGTCTAAGAGTAGTAGTAGTAGTCATTCAATAATGTGTGTGAATCGTCTTCTAAAAATATCATAGGTGACGACTTTCCATTGCTTCTGGTGGAAAAATTATTGTTCTTGGAAGAGATTTCATATTTTTTGTCTGTTTTGCCACATGCTTATCCCCAAAAAGTTATTTATTTATAATTATATTAAATAACATCCTATTTGAAACTCTCTTCAAAATACGCCAGTTCACTTACACAAAATATGTGGGCAAAACCACCAAAATAAATAAAATTCGATGAAAGTTTTTTTGGCCTCTCTATAGATGGTGACGAATCAAATGTTATTGAACTACCAGCCAAAATTTTAGTAAATGATTATATCGTAATTGAAATTTACAGCAAAACGTTCACTTCTGCGAAAGATATAATTTTCTCGAAAGTTGTCATTATTAATTAATTTGTTAGTCATTGGGCTTATAGGCTACCCGGTAATGGGAGACTGCGATGAATGCAGATCAGTAGTGATTGATGGTAATTGAAAGCTAGCTACTTCAATTTCCTACATAATTCTTGAATTGCTTGGAATTAAAGGATTGCCTCCACGTATTCTTATTTTAAAAACTGGAGGCATAGTTACGCTCCTTAAAAACCGGAACGTTTCCCAACGGCTCTTAAACGAAACCAGATTAGGACATAATTCTAAGAACTATGTAAGAAAAATGTTTATATTTGGAAATAATGAGTGAAGATAAAGATGGACAAAGAGCTCTGATCCCTCGAACTGGTTTAACAATATCCGATAAAACACTTCTATTTTCTTTCAAGGGGCATCAAATTCTAATTCACTTAGCATTTTGTATCACGATCAATAAACCTCAAAGGAAGTGAAGGTCTCTGTTTACCTCAGCCAGTTTTCAGCCATAACCAGTTAAATGTTGCGATGTCAAGAGAGCGGTATTTTCAAGTTGTAATTTTGCTGAATGGTACAAGGTTCGAGGTGCAAGGAATGCACCAAGCAAGAGCCTGCGTAGTTTGAGTCACGTAGCAATCAGCTTGCATTCGGGAGATAGTGGGTCCGAACCCCTCCTTCGGCAGTCCGGAAGATTGTTTTTCCACGATTTCCCATTTTCACAATAGGCAAATGATGGGACTGTACATTAATTAAGGCCACGATCACTTCCTTCCCACCTCTAGCCGTTTCCTATCCCTTCATCGCCGTAAGACGTGTATGTTTTGGTGTGACGTAAAGAAAATGGTAAAAATATAAAGTACGAGGAATGTCGTATATAAGGAAATCTTTCAGTAATTATTTACCTCCTTGACCGTCATGTCTTGATGAGTTTCAGCCAGTAACTTATTAATTTATACATGGACAGACATTCCACTCTATAAAAGATTTGTTTGTGTGAAACAAAAACTAATACATATTACTATAGCTTCAAAGCTCAGAAAATTAAAATGTCACACTTGGATTTACCGGAACGTTTCCTTCTACAACTACTCATAATGGATATGCTCATAAACATGTCCCTGATAGTGCAGGCAGTGCTGAACTGAACTCGCAGTGTCTGTATGGAAACGTCTCAACAGTTCAGGTGCCACTGCAGCACAGGCATCACAAGTATGTGCTCAGCATTTTCTGGCTCATTTTCGTATAATTTCGATTTGATATATCCCCACAGAAAAAAACCCAGAGGGGTGAGATCAGGGGATCGTGGTGGCCACTGCCAGGGCCCACCACGCCCTATACACCGTTCAGGATATCGTGCGTCAAGATATTCTCTAACGGCTCGAAGGTAGTGAGAAAGTACAACATCATGCCGGAACCTATGTTGCAGTACTAGCTGCAGTGGAACATCTTCTAGAAAGTCTTCTAGAGACAGGTCGGCCTCTGAAATTTCCGATAACACCTACCGGTGAGCCGGTTGGCTATAAAGCAGGCCCACAGATATTGTATCCCCGAATACCGCACCACACATTAACCCCCCCCCCCACTGGAGTTTCATATGCTGTACTTGAACCCAGAGGGGGTTTGCTGGAGCCTAATGATGGAGATTGTGAGTGTTGACGATGAAATCACTCGAAAAGTAACATTCACCGCTCCACAGGATATTTCCAATAAAATGTGGATCTTGCCGTAATCCCGCGGCCATACTTCGGTATGTTACCTGCGATCAAAATCATCTCCATATAGTTTCTGATGTAGGTGCGCCTTATAGGGGTGCCATTTCCTCACCTTCAGGATCCTTTGTATTGACGTTCGGGATACTCCTAGCTCATCCGCAGCTAGTCTCTTTGCCCTAAGTAGTACCTGTATTAAACATGTGCACATTGCAACAAGGATGCTTTGTATATTATTATTATTATTATTATTATTATTATTATTATTATTATTATTATTATTATTATTATTATTATTATTATTATTATTATTATTATTATTATTATCACAGTTCAAATTACCGTGTGAAATATTGCGTTCAAAGTATTGCAGTACATTCTGCACAACGTCAGCATTGTCGATCCATAAGGATTCAACTACGGCTCTGTTCGGCGAAATACGTGTATAGAAGGCAGACGTCTGTTTGGAAACTCCTGAGCATACCGTCTGTGAGCTTCGGCTGCATTCCGACCAGATTCTCCGAAGAATAAGATGATGTCTGTGTATTCGACTTTGCTTAACACACTAGCCATTGCCGACATATAGACAGCAAATATAGTTCTGCTGTACTATATACGGTACCAGCCTAGTACTATGCGGTCGAAAAAAATTTACTAATGCAAGGGGTTACATTAGATGGGTAGCGCTGAGGAACATGATGCGAGGGACCGTCTGTATGTTATCTCTTTATATTCTGACGTAACCTGCCTGCTGTAAGTAATACAGTAATACTGTAGTACAGTAAAAGGCCATCTTTATGCTCTTCAAGGGATTGTGGTTTCAACGCGAAATAATCAGGATAGCGCTATAAGCGGGAAATGATGTGTGAGGTGGGAAAACAATTGGGAAACAGTATTTCAGTCATTTATGTTGTTATTACTGAATTTAATGTTACTGTATTATTATTATTATTATTATTATTATTATTATTATTATTATTATTATTATTATTATTATTATTATTATTATTATTATTATTATTATTATTATTATTATTATTATTATTATTATTATACAACACAGCACGTTGCAGCTCATTACTGTAGTTCCGGTGCAAAATATAAATGTTTATCTTACTTCCCATTAAAAAGTATTTCACTGATGCTCATCGAGTGTGTATACTTCTCCCGTGAATTATTACATTTTTATGCCGTTTAAGTAGCGGTTCACATCACTTGATACGCCGCTAGGAATAACAGTGATCATGTAATTTAGGAGAATGATCGCTCCGAGAGCTTCATTTCGTTTGATAACATTTTCATCCGCAATTCCATTTCATCATCACTGCCTTCCTCTTGGACAGTAGCGGCAGCATGTTCCACAACCATGTCGTCGATATTGCGGATTTCTGATGTTACTTGATCATTGTCAACTGACACAAAATCTTGCAAGTTAACATCTCCTAACTTCTCTCGTGCTGCAGCACAATCCTTGTCATTATCAGTTGTAATAAGTGACATTACCCGTAGACCCCGCTCCTTGACCACTGAGCAACGTAAGTTCTGTGGTGTAGTCCTAAATCAATCCAGTACTGTCCCTGGTGCTGGCCCCGTGGTGTAGGGTTAGCGTGCCTGCCTGTTACCCGAAGGACCCGGGTTCGATTCCCGGCCAGGACAGGGATTTTTACCTAGACCTGAGGGCTGGTTCGAGGTCTACGCAGCCTGCACGATTAGAATTGAGGAGCTATCTGACGTTGAGATGGCGGCCCCGGTCTAGAAAGCCAAGAATAACGGCCGAGAGGATTCGTCGTGCTGACCACACGACATCTCTTAATCTGCAGGCCAAGGCCCTTCAAGGGCTGTAGTGCTATGAAACAAACAAATAAACTGTCCTTGGTGGGCTTCACGCGTGTTAGTGGTGGAGGGTAAGGTTCGGCATTGTTCGGATACTTGTGATGGGGAGGAAGGAGTGTTGCCGTTTTAGCGAGGGATTGGGTATAGCGGGGTAGCCATTACTAATTCAAAATAGATGATTTGTGACCTTTTGCCATGTACCATTAATTTTATTCCTTTCTGTTCATAATATACGATGTTGGTAATGTTGCGCCACGACCTTGTTAAATGATCTGAAAATGCAACCGCCCAGTCTGAAACACTTCTTCCGTGCATGAATATGCTGCATGCCAGCGTGAAAATACGATTTGTGTCCATTCACGAACATCCAAGACCAACTACAATACCTCAGACCTTAACCGAGCTATCGAAACTGTCCAATATGGCCGATATCGGTGTGCTAGCATGTGTTTGTTTTGATTGTGGAAGTCACGTTGTTGCTAAATATTTATGTGGAATTTGAATATTTTAATCGTAAATTTTATATATTTATAGCCTTAAAGAAGCTATGGAGCATCTTTCAGTGCTGTACGAAGCTGTTTATTCCTTAAAAGTGTATTTATTTGAGCATTTTACGTGGTGATTAGGTTATTGTTCTAGTGTTCTTCACTAAAAGTGTTTTCTATATATTTTCAGTTAACTGTACAGCATGTGTATAGTTTAATACGATGGGTCTTAAGTGTTGTGTGCCTGGATGTAAGACCAATTATAGGGGTTAGTGTACAAGTGTCAGTGTTCAGATTTCCGAAAGACCATGTATTAGGGTAAAAATGGGTTAGGTGCATTCACAGGGAAAATTTCGAACCAAATGATAATGGTGTTGTGTGCATTAATCATTTTGATCCTAAATGTATTGTTAGGGAAGACATTATACCCATAGAAGGTGGTGATCCAGTTCGAGTGCCACGCAAAGTCCCAAAGTTAACTACTGACGCCAATCCTAGCATTTTCCCAATCAGCCAACGTACCTGACTACAAAAATAAGTCAGTCCCGGAAATGATCCGGAAATTCGTTAGCAAGAGGTACGATTTAGAGATGAAAATTTTCAACAGTAGTGCAAAAATGATATAATTTATAATTTCCAGTGTTTTACAACTGAGATGCGTAAACGAAACCTATCCCCAAGAGGGAGGGGAAGGAAAGGGAGGAGTTGTAGAAGACAGGTGGTCTAATGTTCTAAGGGGAAGGAGATTGCAGGCCAAGGGCTCTATTCAGGATCAGAATTCAGGACATGTGTCTGTGCGAAATCGGTACGAGTCACTCCAGGTAGAACAACAGAGGGAAGATGAGGGACAGGGAACTGTTGCTGAGATGCGTGGAAGTAGGAGGAAGGGAAAAGGTAGGAAAGGGAAATGTAGAGTAGAGGATAGGAAAAGACAGGTGGAACGGGGTCATGGGAAGGAGAAAAGGGAGGAGGAAGTAGCTTCTGCAGCTATCAGGAAAGATACGGCTGACCAGGAGGGGAGGGGATCAAATGAGGTGGGTAGGGTTAAGGCTCTGGTCATGGGGGATTCCATCGTTAGACACGTGGGGAAAGTGTGTGGAGGAAAGGGAACCAGGGTAGAATGTTATCCAGGAATTAGGTTGAGGCAGATGTTGAGGAAAGTAGAAGAGAGGGAGGAGGGGAAGGAGAAGGTGGTAGTGTTTCACGTTGGTACCAACAACGTAAGGCAAGCTGATATAAGTACCAACATAGTTGGAGATGTGTGGGATCTGGTAAATGCAGCACGGGTGAAGTTTAAGAAAGCGGAGATTGTTATTAGTGGAATACTGTGTAGGAGGGATACTGACTGGAGGGTGATTGGGGATTTAAATGAGACTATGGAGTGGGTATGTGGGAAACTGGGAGTGAAATTTCTAGATCCTAATGGGTGGGTAGGAGAAAGGGATCTGCGCTCGGATGGCCTTCATTTAAACCGCAGTGGTACGTATAATTTAGGAAATTTGTTTGGAAGGGTAATAGGGAGGTACATTCAGGGAAACGGGATGGCTTAGGGAGCGGTGATAAGGGAACAGGGAACTGGAAATCAAGTAGGGATGACATAAAATTGTTAGTGTTGAACTGTAGAAGTATTGTAAAGAAAGGAATAGAATTAAGTAATTTAATAGATATATATTTACCAGATATTGTAATAGGAGTTGAATCATGGCTGAGAAATGATATAATGGATGCAGAAATTTTCTCACGGCACTGGAGTGTGTATCGTAGAGATAGGATAGGAAAGGTGGGAGGGGGAGTTTTCATTCTGGTGAAAGAAGAATTTGTAAGCTACGAAAAAGTTAAAGATGAGACACATGAAATTCTAGGTGTAAGGCTCATTTCTAATGATAATAAGCAACTTGATATATTTGGAGTGTACAGATCGGGAAAGGGTAGCACTGATGCGGATTCGGAATTATTTGATAGGATAGTCAGCTATGTGGGAAACGACATGGAAAGAAATGTGATTGTAGCGGGAGATCTGAATTTGCCAGATGTCAATTGGGAAGGAAATGCGAACGACAGGAAGCATGACCAACAAATGGCAAATAAGTTAATATGGGAAGGACAGCTGATTCAGAAAGTGATGGAACCAACCAGAGGGAAAAATATTTTGGATGTGGTGCTGATAAAACCAGATGAGCTCTATAGGGAAACTGAAGTAATAGATGGTATTAGTGATCATGAAGCTGTTTTTGTCGTAGTTAAATGTGATAGAAAGGAAGGTCTTAAAAGTAGGACTGTTAGGCAGTACCATATCGCTGATAAAGCAGGTATGAGGCAGTTTCTAAAAAGTAACTATGATCGGTGGAAAACGGTAAATAAAAATGTAAACAGACTCTGGGATGGGTTTAAAGAAATTGTTGAGGAATGCGAAAACAGGTTTGTACCTTTAAGGGTGGTAAGGAATGGTAAAGACCCACCTTATTATAACAGAAAAATAAAGAGACTAAGAAGGAGGTGCAGACTGGAAAGAAATAGAGTTAGAAATGGCTGTGGAAGTAAGGAGAAATTGAAGGAACTTACTAGAAAATTGAATCTAGCAAAGAAGGCAGCTAAAGATAACATGATGGCAAGCATAATTGGCAGTCATACGAATTTTAGTGAAAAATGGAAGGGTATGTACAGGTATTTTAAGGCAGAAACAGGTTCCAAGAAGGACATTCCAGGAATATTTAATGAACAAGGGGAGTGCGTATGTGAGGATATTCAAAAGGCAGAAGTATTCAGTCAGCAGTATGTAAAGATTGTTGGTTACAAGGATAATGTCGAGATAGAGGAAGAGACTAAGGCCAAAGAAGTAATAAAATTTACGTATGATAACAATGACATTTACAATAAGATACAAAAGTTGAAAACTAGAAAAGCGGCTGGAATTGATCAGATTTCTGGGGATATACTAAAGACAATGGGTTGGGATATAGTACCATATCTGAAGTACTTATTTGATTATTGTTTGGTCGGAGGAGCTATACCAGATGAATGGAGAGTTGCTATAGTAGCCCCTGTGTATAAAGGAAAGGGTGATAGACATAATGCTGAAAATTACAGGCCAGTAAGTTTGACATGCATTGTATGTAAGCTTTGGGAAGGCATTCTTTCTGATTATATTAGACATGTTTGTGAAATTAATAACTGGTTCGATAGAAGGCAATTCGGTTTTAGGAAAGGTTATTCCACTGAAGCTCAACTTGTAGGATTCCAGCAAGATATAGCAGATATCTTGGATTCTGGAGGTCAAATGGACTGTATCGCGATTGACATGTCCAAAGCATTTGATAGGGTGGATCATGGGAGACTACTGGCAAAAATGAGTGCAATTGAACTAGACAAAAGAGTGACTGAATGGGTTGCTATATTTCTAGAAAATAGATCTCAGAGAGTTAGAGTAGGTGAAGCTTTGTCTGACCCTGTAATAGTTGAGAGGGGAGTTCCTCAGGGCAGTGTTATCGGACCTTTATGTTTTCTTATATATATAAATGATATGAGTAAAGGAGTGGAATCGGAGGTAAGGCTTTTTGCGGATGATGTTATTCTCTATAGAGTGATAAATAAGTTACAAGTTTGTGAGCAACTGCAACGTGACCTCGAAAATATTGTGAGATGGACAGCAGGCAATGGTATGTTGATAAACGGGGCTAAAAGTCAGGTTGTGAGTTTTACAAATAGGAAAAGTCCTCTCAGTTTTAATTACTAAGTTGATGGGGTGAAAGTTCCTTTTGGGGATCATTGTAAGTATCTAGGTGTTAATATAAGGAAGGATCTTCACTGGGGTAATCACATAAATGGGATTGTAAATAAAGGGTACCGATCTCTGCACATGGTTATGAGGGTGTTTAGGGGTTGTAGTAAGGATGTAAAGGAGAGTGCATATAAGTCTCTGGTAAGACCCCAACTAGAGTATGGTTCCAGTGTATGGGACTCTCACCAGGATTACCTGATTCAAGAACTGGAAAAAATCCAAAGAAAAGCAGCTCGATTTGTTCTGGGTGATTTCCGACAAAAGATTAGCGTTACAAAAATGTTGCAATGTTTGGGTTGAGAAGAATTGAGAGAAAGAAGAAGAGCTGCTCGACTAAGTGGTATGTTCCGAGCTGTCAGCGGAGAGATGGCGTGGAATGACATTAGTAGACGAATAGGTTTGAATGGCGTCTATAAAAGTAGGAAAGATCACAATATGAAGATAAAGTTGGAATTCAAGAGGACAAACTGGGGCAAATATTCATTTATAGGAAGGGGAGTTAGGGA
Organism: Anabrus simplex; assembly: GCF_040414725.1. Lineage (NCBI taxonomy): Eukaryota > Metazoa > Arthropoda > Insecta > Orthoptera > Tettigoniidae > Anabrus > Anabrus simplex. The sequence continues at coordinate 256,989,560 of NC_090266.1, forward strand.
TTGGAATAACTTACCAAGGGAGATGTTCAATAAATTTCCAATTTCTTTGAAATCATTTCGGAAAAGGCTAGGAAAGCAACAGATAGGGAATCTGCCACCTGGGCGTCTGCCCTAAATGCAGATCAGTATTGACTGATCTTGTAAGTGAAAATGTGGATTATGTTCTCTTTTAAAAATTAATTAAAATCAGTAACTCAGGTCACTCCGCTAGACAGAGCTCTAACCACTGTCCCTCGATATCTCGCAGACTGTCGCGTATTGTCTCTACCGTATTTGCCGAAATTGTCTTAGGCGTTTATGACTGAGTTTTAATGAATTGTGTCGGGTAAATAACAAATGTGTCACCAGAGATCTTTTACATTCCGATATCGTACGACATGGAGTGTCGAATGGATTTGTTTCCGCCCTTCAAAAACCCGCCTGCCTCTGCTAGGTTTGAACCCGCTACCTTGGGACCCTGAGGCCGACATTCTACCGCTGATCCACGGAGACTGCCAGAACTACTGAAATGGATACCCCATGAGCGACATTTTCACACCATTTATAACAGGGACTGGCTGCATAAAGAATGGCATTAATAGCATCGCTCATACCTCCAGTCACATTGATATTGTCAAAGCCAAGGATGAGACTGAGACAGGTCAATGAAAGTAACAAATTTGATCCTACCCATACCAGAAGACATCGTGCGCCGTAAACACTAGGTCTTGCCAGCAAAGGCATAATCTGGAACACAGAAGCATAAATAAAAATACCGTATTTTAATTTTCTCTTCGCTCTGAATCTTATCCTTGGTGTGGTATTTAAATAATTGTTTGTAAGGCTAAATTTTCCAAAACGTACCCAGCATTTATCAGGGCAAGAAAATCTGTTTATATATGTTTAATGAATTTTAGTTTTCTGTTGTACTTTCTTCTAACATTGATTTTTTGGTAAATTCTCAATGTCGTAAGTGTACCAAGAGGTAAGGTAAATTCAAAATAATCTTTATTTGTGAAATTCTACTCACACTTCTTTTTTAAGATACTATTCTTTTGTTGTATGCACACCTCACTCGTGACCTGAATTACTTCTTAAATAATATATCACATATGACGAATAAGTAAAGATGTAAAATGATTCCGCTAGCCTTCAGTTACCGAATAGCATACTTCCAGACCACATTCCAGCCACTGAACGAAATGTCACACCATGATTACAGAGTGACAAGCCTTCCAGACTGAGCATGTGCAGGCCCAAACAAGACTACTTATTTCTATAAACAATTAAAATGAATTACTCTTTTTTATCAGTCACTACTGATCTGCATTTAGGGCAGTCGCAGATGCCTATCTCTTGTTTTCCTAGCTTTTTCTTAAATGATTTCAAAGAAATTGGAAATTTATTGAACATCTCCCTTTATAACTTATTCCAATCCCTAACACCCCTTCCTATAAACGAATATTTGCCCCAATTTGTCCTCTTGAATACCAGCTATATCTTCACATTTTGATCTTTCCTACTTTTAAAGACACCACTCAAACTTATTTGTCTACTAATGTCATTCTACGCCATTTCTCCGCTGACAGCTCAGAACGTACCACTTAGACGAGCAGCTCGTCTTCTTTCTCCTAAGTCTTCCCAGCTTACAATTAGCAGCATTTTTGTAACGCTATTCTTTGGTAGGAAATCACCCAGAACAAATCAAGCTGCTTTTCTTTGTAACTTTTCCACTTCTTGAACAAGTAATCCTGGTGAGGTTCCCATACACTGGAATCGTACTCTAGTAGGTGTTTTACCAGAGACTTATATGCACTCTCCTTTACAACATTCATCCAATCAATGCAGTAATTAAAACTGGGTGGTATTTTCCTATTTATGAAACTCACAACCTGACTTTTAACCCCGTTTATCAACATACCATTGCCTACTGTCCATCTCACAACATTATCGAGATCATTTTGCAGTTGCTCACAACCTGGTAACCTATTTATTACTATCTACAGAATAACATAATCTGCAAAAGCCTTATCTCTGATTCCACTTCTTTGCTCATATCATTGATATAATATAAAAAAATATCTAAGTCCAATAATACTGCCTTCAGGAATTCCCCTCTTAATTATTACAGGCTAAAATAAAGCTTCACCAACTCTAATAATCTGAGTTCTATTTTCTATAAATATAGACACCGATTCAGTCACAATTTTTCTAATCAAATTGCACTCATTTTTGCTAGTAGTCTCCCATGATCTACCCTATCAAATGCCTTTTATAGGCAATCGCGATGCCATCCATTTGACCACCTGAATCCAGGATATCTACTATAACTTTCTGGCATCCTACAAGTTGAGCTTCAGTGGAATAACCTTTCCTAAACCCAAACTGCCTTCCATTGAACCAGTTATTAATTTCGTAAACATGTCTAATATAATCAGAAAGAATACTTTCCCATAGCTTACATGCAATGCATGTCAAACTGACTGGCATGTAATTTTCAGCTTTATGTATATCTCCCTTTCCTTTATACACAGGGTCTACTATAGCAACTCTCCAGTAATTTGGTATAGCTTATGCATGCAAACAATTATCAAATAAGTAACGGTACTTCAGATGTGGCGCTATATCCCAATATATTGTTCTGAACTGCAGTATTTTCCGTAGTGACTTCAGTATAAAAGCGTAAACAAGACCAGATAAAAACTCCCAGTATGCTTATGGATAAAAATATTGGGTGATCTACTTAACAAATAAGGACAAAATTAATTGGTTATCTGGAAAGTTGATTAGGTCTGTTATGAACACAATCAATGTAATATATATTAGACACTTGTAATATTTTGAGAGTAATTATTTGAATCATCAGTCGACAGACTGTTTTGATTCAGGTCTGTGCTAACCTCATCTCTATATAATTACTGGCATCCTACTTCTAATCTGTAATTTGTCATATTTAGAGAAATATGTCCCCTGGGTCCAGCTTCCCTACCACAACTCTATAGGCTCTGTCCACTGCCGCTGCCTTCGTGATATAAACGCCGTACTGTAGCTCTGATGATGTCACTTTTTGGGTTGGACTTGGAGGCGATACACATACGCTCCGCTTGCATAACACACTCGTTTAAATTACTTAAAAACTGTTGACACCTTATAAAACCAACATCTATTCAAAAATATGTGTTGGTTCCGACATACATTGCATATCCTTCCCGTAACATTCAATTTTTTGCGTACATCCTTTCGTTTCCGTGAGTACAGGCTAACATTTTGAGACATATTCTTGCGATTTTTATCCATTTTCTAGTCAACTGGAACATTCACATCATAGACATAGATAGAAAACAAGCAACCAATTACCAATACAATATACTACAAATGTAAATTATTTCTGTACCACCAATTCAGTATCTACAAGAAAGATTACGAGTAAGCTAACCTCCAACAGTAAGAAAATATTTACTTTCAATGTCATAAATTTCAGTTATTATGTTAAAAATGTAGATTTTTAAACAGCAAATAATGCCTATACAATAATTTTCATATTCATTTTTTATGGAATAACAGTGATCCATTGCCTATGATATGAAATTTGATGGGGAAAATCTCAGCAGTGTTATTTCACAATACATTTCTACTTAAATGGTAAAATGCCTAAATTAAACTTGAATTTTCAAATAAGCCGTAAGTCTGATTACATAAAATATATCTAATGTTAGCCATTTTTAGACATAAGAAATTTTAACTCACCATCTGGAGGTGGCACAATTATTTCCCTCACGAATTAGTTTTCAGGAAAGTGGTTGATACACACAACTGTGAGGTGATTAACTATTAATTTCTCCCTAGGAATAGCCTTCTTCCATAACCTAATTCTTTCTTCATCAGAAGGAAACACACATAGTCTACCCCTCGTTTATAATTTGCTTTGCAGCTAGGCACACAGAAACTCTTAGCATGGTGATTTCTCTCACAAATAGCCTCAATTCAGTACACCTATACACATCGTGGTTGATAATAAAACGCTGAATGCACTGACTCAATTAATTTTACACCAGGGATATAACATTACACAAATAAACTACAAAATTAAAACACGGCAGAGCGATATTCTTAACCTATAGCCTCACAAGAATACACGCTCACACTAAGTGTTCTTCACTAATTGAGGACTTTTCACTTATTAATGCAGTCGATAATGACTCAGTCTGATATACATCTGAGTAAACATGCGGCCACCGTTAAAATGTCAATAAAACAGCGAATTCACATATAACACAAATAACTCACGTGCTGAACTACCCTCCTAACGATCAGCTGATTGCTTTCCCGCGCTTGCTACAGTGCGGCCTGTACTTCATGAAGGCAGTGCCGTAGTGCAGCTGACGTCACATCACCTTTTGACATTCGAGTGGACGTTCATTAAGGATCCGCCCTGTCACTGTCTAAAGGAAACAGAGAAATGCTTTAGAGGATCGTTCCGGGACTTTGAGAATTACCCACTAGATCGAGCGGCCATTCTGTCTATCGTCGAACAACGACTCAAGGATAATGGAAGGCAGCAGCTTCTCCGTCCAATTGGAGAATGTGAACTATTCGATGCCCTACGGGTGGCCAGTAACAGATCAGCTACAGGCCCTGATGGTCTAATTTTTTTCTACAAAAAGCACTGGCACATCACGAAAACAACCCTTTTAACACTGATACAAATACTGTTCGCTAATCCATAAGATTGCACAGGCGTTAATGAAGGAATTATAATCCTTATACCCGAAGCCCCGCACCACGAACTGTATCGGATTTCCGCCTTATAACACTCCTCAATACTGATAGCAATCTCTTCATAAACACACTGGCGAAACGAATACGACCCCACGTCAATAACATCATCAAAGGAGGGCAAGCATGTGCTATTCCTGAAAGGAAAATAACCCACATCCTGCAGGCAGTAAGAAATGCAGTGTTACACTTTGAAGCAGAACCAACTGAATTGGGCGCGATTCCAAACCTGGGCTTGCGAATAGCTTTCGACCGAGGGCATCATGGGTACTTGTTAGTAGTACTGAAACGCATGGGTCTCCCAACTGCTATATGCAATCTTATTCGAAACCTTTATAGTTCGGCGCATCCTCGCATACTTTTTAATGGACACTTCCCCAGACCAATTCCAATTACAACATCGGTACGGAAAGGATGTCCCCTATCAATGACTCCTTTTGCTGTAATTATTGAGCCCTTTTTCGGGCAGTCTTATTTGTGATGTGAACTTTTCCCAAACTCCATAGACTGTTCACGGTTGCAGCCTATGCTGATGACGTCACCATATTACTGCAGACACCAACCGATGCCCCACTGTTGAAGTTCATAATGACAACTTAAGAGAAGGCCTCTAATGCCCTAGTCAGTTATAAAAATTCCGAGATATTACCGCTTGGTAGCTGGTAAAAAGAGACGACAATAGCGTCAGTGCCTATTAAAGATAGAATTAAGATTTTGGGATTAGTGTTCACCCCCTAATATGGCCCAAAATATTGACATAAACTGGACAACCATAGTTTCAATCTTACGCGCCACATTGCCAATCCGTTTGAATCGAAACTTGAAAATCATCCAAAAAGTGTGGCATATAAACTTGTTTGCCTTATCTAAATTGTTGTATGTGGCACAAATTCTACCCATGCCGGTAAAAATAAGCTAGCGAGTTGAATTATGCATAAGTTATTATTTACTGTAAGGCGTTTTTTATTTCTAAAGGAGATTCCAAATACCTATTCCCACACCTGTAACATCTTCAGTTTTTAAGGTATGAGTATACTCATAAAAATATGTATATTTTTCACTTCTTTTCACCCTCCATTAAGTGCGTTCTCCGAAAACAAAGAGGTGCATGTTCCTGTATTTTTAAAAGACTGTCCAAATACCAATTTTCTTGCCCCAAACATGTTAAGTTTCTGACATATAATGTAGATATACAGGTACTCGTTTTAAAAATTCACCCGCTTTTCCAATTTTTTCTGCCCCTTAACTGGATTTTCCGAAAACAAAAAATACGTGTTTCATTATTTTTAAAGGAGATTCCAAATACCAGATTTCATGTCTGTACGTCTGTAACCCCTTCAATTTTTGAGATAAATGTACATTCATAAAAAATTTCAACTTCTTCTTCTTCTTCACTTCTTTCCAACCCTCTCCCGCCTTAAGTGGACTTTCCGAGAACAAAAACTACGTGTTTCTTTATTTTGAAAGGAAATTAAAATACCAACTTTCATGTCTGTAACAGCTTCCGTTTCTAAGATAAAGTAACCTCATAAACATATTTCAACTCTTTATTTACTTATTTTCAACCCCACACAACTTGCTTCGATTTAAAAAAACAAATGCGTCTTCCGTTATTTTTGAAGGAGATTCCAAATACTAATTTTTACGTGTGTAATATCTTCAGTTTTTGAGATGTAAGTACCCTCATAAAAGTAATTCAACTCGTCCCCCCCCCCTCCGCTTTCCCTAACCGTTAAGTTAATTCTCCCCTCCCAAGAAAGCATGTTTTTTGTATTAAAGGAGATCCCAAAGACCATTTTTCACGTCTTTAACATCTTTACCTTTTGAGATATAAGTATCCTCATAAAGAGAATTCAACACTTTTTCACCCCAGCCCGTTGATTTCCCCCCTCTAGAAAGGTGTGTTTCTTTATTTTTAAAGGAGACTCCAAATACAAGTTTTCACGTGTGTAACTATAAGTTTTTGAGATCTAAGTTTCTCCATTAAAAATAATTTTCTTTCACTATATTTCACCCCCTTAAGTGAATTTTCCGAAAAACAAAAATACTTGTTTCTTTATTTATAAAGGAGCTTCCAAATACCAATTATCACGACCGCAACATCTTCAGTTTTGAGATACCGGTACATGTATCCTCATAAAAAGTAATTTAACTCCTTTTTCACACCCCCCCCCCCGTTGATTCCCCCCCCCCAAAATGCGTGTTTCTTTATTTTTAAAGGAGATTCCAAATACTAATTTTCACGTCTGTAACATCTTTAGTTTTTGAGATATAAGTATCCTCATACAAAGAATTCAACTAATTTTTTAATTAATTCACCCCCTTAAGTGGATTTCCCAAACACAAAAGATTACGTGTTTCATTACTTTGAAGAATAATTAGAAATACAAATTTTCACTGCTGCCATTTCTTGATGGATACAGTACTTTTGTATCCATCCCTTGGCACAGGCCAGAGAAAAGTGTAGCTTTCGCCAAAGTCCCTGTCTCATCCCTGGCTGTGACAATATGGAAGCTGCTGGGGTATGGGTAGTCCTGAGTAATGACATTCGGATCACGACTAGTGCATCTGAGTGTTATGAAAGATGTTGCTCATAGGGTCAGTCGTGCTGCAATAGCACTTTCTGACCCAGTGAAGAAAGCAATGGCAAACTACCTCACTCCTCGTCTTGCCTAGTACGCTTCATTTTAGTGCTGCCAATGGTTTTTGCGGTTTCCTTATAACCACATAACCTTTGGTGGTGCTGTTTGAGGATCCAACCAGCCTCTGGGCTGAAGACCTAACAGACATTCAGTTTTGAGATATAAGTATCCCCATGAATAAAATTCAACTCCTTTTTCACTCCACTTCCGCCCGGTAAGTTGATTCACCCCGACCCAAAAATGCTTCTTTCTTTATTTTGAAGGAGATTCCAAATACCAATTTCTACGTCTGTAACCTTCAATTATGAGATATAAGTTTCTCCAGAAAAAGAACTCAATTTTTTACTTCTTTCACACTACTCACTCAAGTGAATTTTCTCAAAACAAACAGTACCTGTTTCGTTAAAAGAATTTCCAAATACAAATTATCACTACTGTAATATCTTCAGTTTTTGAGATATATGTATCCTCGTAAAAGGAATTCATCTCCGTCTTCATCCCCCCTGCCAAGTTGATTCACCCGTATTGCGTGTTCCTTAAATTTTAAAAGGATATTCCAAATACCAGTTTTAACGTTTGTAACATCTTTAGACTTTTCGGTATATAACATACATCATCATACAAATAATTCATTAAAATTTTCAGTTCTTTGACCCCACCCATTAAGGTTTTACCGAAAACCAAATAATACGTGTATACTTATTCTTAATGGAGATTCCATATACCAATTTTCACGTCTGCAACATGTTAAGTTTTTTATATATACTGTAGATATGCTAATTTTAAAAGTTCACCCCCTTTTTCAGTTCCCCTTAAGTCTATTTTCCGGAAAAATGAGTTTCTTTAAATCTACAGGAAATTCGAAATACCACTTATCAAATCTGTAAGATGTTACCTGTCTGAGATAATTTGAAGATATAGCCTTTTTCAAAATTCACCCCGTTTGTCACTCCTGTTCACCCACTATTCATCGGATTATCCAAAAACACAACAATCCGTGTTTCTTAATTTTCAGAGAAGATTCCAAATACCAATTTTTACGTCTGTAAACTTTTCAGTTTTTGAGATATAGATATCCTCGTTTTAAAAATTCACCCCCCTTTTCATCCCCTTAGGGACGGAATATCCAAAAATCCTTCCTTAGTGAGCACCTATACTCTAATATAAATGTATCCCCAAAATTCTGTTTCTTTATGTCCAGTAGTTTTGACTCGGCGATGATGAATCAGTCAGTCAGTCAGTCAGTCAGTCAGTCAGTCAGTCAGTCAGTCAGTCAGTCAGTCAGTCAGTCAGTCAGTCAGTCAGGACATGTTATTTTTTATATATAGATAAACGAATTAACTCCAACAGAAGATTAAAAATTCCGTCACATCACCCAATCCCCACTCTGTAAAAATGTCTAGAGGTGGACACACACAAGCATAAAATTACTACCTGCGGAAGTGTCAAAGTTGCCTGTAAATGGTTTTGCTCTGTGCTCAGACATGACAGGATCAGCTAATCCTAATGAAGCTCACAGAGCAGCTTTACAGCTAGAATTCAGTACGCAGCAATTGAAAATTGCGCAAAAGTGGCTTTTCATGGGGTATCTCTATTATGTCCAGAAAAACAAACAGTGCTCCCTGAACAGATTCATCCAACTTCCAAAAGATGCCAAACAAGAAAATTATTGAAACGTGTGCCACCTACAAAGAAACATCACGTTAATTATGGAACTCAAGGGTGTTTCATTATAACAGTCGAATGGTCGTGCGGTGACTAGTGCAGTGTTATTCACGTAATGTATTTTGTACTAATGACTTTTTTCTCAGTTGAAATGACTATTTTCTGGAACAATAGTGTACGAGAGAAAATGTAATTTTTTGTTTGTTTTGTTTTTCAATGACAGAAGCATATGCGACAAGTGAACATTATACTGTAATAAGAAATTGAGTAATTTTATAGTTGTGTTACTTTTGTGTGTTAGTACTGTATCATGGAAATAGTGAGAAATAAAATAATTATTTAAAAAGTAAATAAAAAACTCGTATGTATTTCGAGTGCAGAGCCGTAGCGCGGCTACTCCGCTCAGTACACGTTAGTATACTATTATGAAATATATGCACAGATAGCTCCTTTCATTGACGTTTAGGTTAAATCTGGTGTTTATGTTGGTCAAATAGTGGAAAAATTTGTAAAAAAATAGTCACAGAAGTTTAACTCACGCTCCCCAAAAATAACAAAATAAACATCCTAGATGGTGTGTTTCAGTATCAAAGTTAGACGGCAACATCGGCCCTTCATCAGTATTACGAACGGGAACAGTCGTTGTAGTTCCTGGACTGTTATTACTTACTTCAGATCCACTTTGTCGCTGCCAGTGTCACTTGTGTGGTTGTTGCTCTCAGGTGAGACGGAGAAAGAATTTCCGATTCCACACATGCAATAAAATCCGACACTTCTTTGTCTGTGGGCCAGTTGTACAAACAATGAACAAAGCTGGGATAACTCTTATTCCGGCGTTAGCGCCAGAAACCAGTTGTACGATGACTGGATAAGTTGTCTTCCGAGTATAACCTCGGAAAACGTTACACGGGCGTGAGACGGAGGGATAGTGCGTTATTCCGAGAATAAACATGGCGGATATGGTAATAGACTGTGATAGTGAAGATGAAATCCTTCGTGATTTATTTTTAAGAACAAGGAAGGAGCGGAATGTGAGACCTCGTCCAGATTTATTTAATAAATTTGACGATAATGAGTTTTTCATTAGATTTCGCTTGACGAAAGAGACTGTTTTGCGTCTTCTTGATATGATCAACGATCGCTTGGAGCATATGACTGACAGGTAGGTTAGCCTAATATTATTTTTAATTAATTTAAATTAATCTGCTGTGTCTAAATTGTAGTGTAGCAACGCTTATCATCAAATATAGAACTAAATTTATTACCGTTGTTGGAAGTAAGCCTATTTTAAGTTTAATAAGTTACTTTGTGGAATTGTATGTCACTAGGAAGTTGTTACACATGTGCTCATATAGAAAACTAGTAGTGCTTCCCTACAGTAGTTCCACAGGATTCCTTGATTTGCGAGCCTGTAATTGTTCTATAGTTTTTAATGTATGGAACAGGAAAACATTTGTGAGGATTTAAGGGGTTTTCGTAATGTTCAGTAAACTGTTAAAATTCGCACCGTGTATTTGTGTGTTCTTCTGCTATGTTTGAGTTTACTTATAGTTTTCCTACATTTTTATTACCGCATTTTGGAATGTACGGTAATGCCTTAAAATCTACAGAAGTTTAACAAAAGTGGGATTAAAAAGAATGCGGTTAGGCCAGTTCTACGAAAATTTATGAACATTACAGAGTTTAAAAAGTTGTTTCTAATTAATGTTCCATAGTAGGCCTATCGCATTAGCATCTCTTGAAGAAAAACAAAATAACTGTAGCCTATATGAAATTGCTGGGATTTGAAAAATCAATTCTTAATATCACAGTACAAACAATGTAGTACCGTACTATTACCGGTATATTGCTTAAAAAGGAATTTGCTTCCACATGATTACTTCATTCGAAAAATGTAATTATTAATCAATATAGGCCTATATGAAGGAAAGAGCACTGCAGATAGAAGGCATCAGGCTATAGTTCTATTTCATTGTTCTACTCTTGAAAATATTTCGAAAAAATTCCATGTCTATATGTTAGTACCTAGCCTACTGTACATAATGGAACATCTAAATATTCTTCGTAACTCAGCTTAGCTGGCGTGACCTAATGTTTAGTGTGAAGTATATCTGTGGGTATGGGCTAGATCAAATTTGTTACTATTATTGGCCTGCCTCGTCCTTATATTTGACCATATTAAAGTGGCTGAGATATGAGCGATGCTAGTAATGCCACTCCTTGTGCAGCTAGGTTATGAATGGTGGGAAAATGTGTCTCATAGGGTCGGTTGGTGCATGCATTTCAGTGGGCTTGGCTAACTGGTATGTAATATCAACTTCTGGCTCAGTTAGGTTAGAACAACAGTTGAATAGGTACACTAATAATGGACAAAGTGGCATAGTTTTAAAAGTAAAAAAAGAAGAATAAAGGAATAATAATAGCTTCTCCTTTTCAGGAATCATTCCATCTCCCCGATGAACCAGCTGCTGCTAACACAGAGATATTTTGCTTGCGAGGATTTTGTTATATGTGCAGCAGACTTCTGCAGCATTAACAAAGGAACTGCAAGCAGAATCATCCACAAAGTTGCAGAGTCAATTGCTCGTCAAGCTCCAAGATTCATCAAATTTCCAGACACACGGATGGAAATTGCTTGCGTACAACAAGACTTTTTTTAAATAGCTGCTTTTCCTCGAGTGACAGGAGCAATAGATTGCACACACATACAAATCCGATCTCCAGGAGGAGAAAATGCAGAGTAATATAGGGGAAGGAAAGGTTTCTTTTCCTATAATGTGCAGACTGTGAGCAGTGCAGTCTTAAAAATTATTGACATAGTTGTAAGGTGGCCAGGTGCTGTAGATGATCAAACAATTTTTAATAATTCTGCACTCAGAGCTCGATTTGAACGTGGTCTAATTGGAAATCGTGTCCTTCTAGCTAATTCAGGGTATGCCGCAACACCCTACCTTTTAACTCCCATTACACATCCAAGGACACCTGCCGAAAATCTGTACAATGAGTCACAGATAAGAACAAGGAATGTAGTTGAGAGGACATATGGGGTGTGGAAGAGGCGTTTTCCAGTACTGGTAAATGGAATTAGATTGAAGACTGAAAGGGTGGAAGCAGTAATTGTGGCAAGTGCTGTGCTTCACAATTTAGCAGTCGAAATGAACGAGGACTTACCTGAAATAGACCCCCAGCTTCAGGAAGCTATCAATGCTGCAATTGAAGATGAGAGAGGAGCAGTGGCAAATGAGGATGTGGGATATGGCGCTGTTAGGGGTAACTTTGTGGATTACTTTGGATCTAGGCTTTAGGTTTTCAATCAGAACTGTATGAAACAACTTTTCTTCATATTTAAATCTTTTATTTTGTCAGATTTTTAAGGGTCTCCTCCTTAATTTTTATATCTAGTACTAAGCTCCTTTTCTTTATAAGAAAGAGAGCTTCTTCTCTTTGATCTCTTTTCTGCACTTCTCGCAATTGTTCCTCCAGCAGCCTCTTCTGGAGCTGAGCTACTTCAGTTCTCGCTGTGACCCATGGTTCAATTTTCTTCCCCGTTGCAGACAGTGGTAAGCTCTTCTTTCTAAATATTGGCTTACGCCGACTAAGTAGAGGACGTTCCACCTCCGCCTCTCTTGTGTTGGTACCCGAAGTACCTGCAACTATAAAAGCAATCTAATATTTTCATGCTAATTGTTAGTATGGAAAAGGATTTTTTTTGTCATAATAGGTATATACCATCATGATTTTCCATCGGCAACGGCAGAGTAGGACTACTTGATTGGTCTGTTGAATAAGAAAAATGAAGCCTATTATAATATTGTATCACTTCTTATTTTCACTTACATGCCAGCAGAATGTAATTCAGTAGGACACAAATTGACAAGATTAGCTACAGTTAATGATTTAATTTAATTAATATTTATAGCTGGCCTGTTTGCATAATCTATCACTAAAAAAGGTATTTTTTTAAATGTAAGGTATATAGTTTGTTTAGTGTGAGACAGTTCACTGAATGCACACCCGCTCAAAACATGAACAAGTGCACGGTATTGAGCCTTGTGGTGATTTCCCTACCTGGCACAATAGCAAAGTCAACAGTAACGTAGAAGACAAAATACTGTGTAGTCGACATACTTTGTCCTTGTGGCAGCCTCCGCATGGGGAAGTTGTAATAATAATAATAATAATAATAATAATAATAATAATAATAATAATAATAATAATAATAATAATAATAATAATAATAATAATAATAATAATAATAATAATAATAATAATAATAATAATAATAATGTTTGTTGTGGGTACTCACAAAGTTTGTATTTAAAGGGGAGAGAATTTTAATTTTGATCATAATTAAATTAAGAGTCCGCCTCTGTGGTGTAGTGGTTAGTGTGATTAGCTGCCATCTCCGGAAGCCCGGGTTCGATTCCCGGCTTTGCCATTATATTTGAAAACTGGTATGAGGATTCAGCCTCAGGAAGTCACCTAAGTAGAAGGTGGTTCGATTGCCTCCTCAGTCATCATCAAAGTGGACTTCCGTGGTCTCCCCACTTCTCTTTCAGGCTATTGCCAGGATGGTACCTAACTTACGGCCACTTCCTTTCCTCTTCCTTCCTTGTCTACCGCTTCCAATCTTTCCATTCCCCCACAAGGCCCCTGTTCAGCATCACGGGTTAGGTACAGGACCTCATCCCCAGTTGTAACCTCAACACAAAATCTCACGCTCCAGGACAGTGCCCCAGAGGCGGCAGAGGTGGCATCCCTCACTGAGAGTCCGAGGGGGGGAACCAACGCTGGAAGTTAAACGGATAATGATGAAATAATTAAATTAAAGCCCACTTTCGTGAACAGTTGCTAAAAGAAGGCTAACTACCATGAGTTGTTTAACACAGTGTTAAGATTCTTGCGTTTCCTCAATCTTTCCCCGGAAAATGTCAGCTTGCATGATGTTGACTTTCGCGAGAGTTAAAAACAATGCAAATCTTTAATACAGCTGTAGAACATGGTGCATGAAGTCAACATAAAGACGCTGACCAACATTTGATTCACAGTCCCAAGCTAAGAACGGGAAATTGCCTCTTCCAGACTTTTATAATCCTCGCCACAGAGTTCTGTGTGTGTGTGTGTTATGTTGTTATTTATAACGGTTTTGAGGTCTCATTTTAGGATGTAAGTAGCACAGAGTTAAACACTTTTTATTAAAGGTCATCCATGATCTCGTAACAAGACCACTTCATTAATTATCCCCACTTCAAACCGTACTCCGACATGGGAGTTAAATATTGTACGATCATGTTCAGAACCTGGCCATCTAGCAACTACATCCCTGATTTGAAGGTTAGGATCACTAATCACTTGAACATTAATAAAAAAGTATCCCTTCTGAATGCAGTATATTGCAGCTGTATTGTCTCCAAATGATTGGATTCTTATGTTTGTATGGTCTATTATTAGTATGTCACAGTTTGTCTGTTAGTAGAATTTTATGATTAATAGTTAAATGTCTGTATTGTTGGTAGTTTGAGAGAGAGAGAGAGAGTTAGTCACGATTCTCACTTTTGAGAACATCAGGGATCGATTCCGAGTCGATCGAGTAGCTGCCAGCATTTAAAGCAGGATGCTTTGGAGTCCTCAGCATTCCTGGTGAATATTTGTTCCAAGTGATCTCTGAAAATAAAAAATGTGTAAGTCACTAAAATATTAATTATATACAATATGATAATACATATTACACCTCTGCATTACATTTATTATTATTATTATTATTATTATTATTATTATTATTATTATTATTATTATTATTATTATTATTTTATTATTATTAGATTTATTCAAAATATAAATTATTCACATACGGAAGCTGGAAGGTCTCCATATCAGATGTTGTTTGCTAATATTGTATAGTCTAGAGTATTTAAGAAAATTAGAGCTTTTAACAGAAGGCAGAAAATCACGTGAAATTTGGTCGATACAATTCTTAAGATGACTCATTTGTAAGTGGAGGAGATCTGCCTCTCCAGACTGAGAACACTCCCTCATGCTATGTATGTCATGACAATTTGGAAAGAAAAGTTGGATGCCCATATAGGGGTGTGTTATACATAGTCTTTTCAATGTTCAGCTTCATTTCTGAGACAATATGTGTTACACGTAGAAGTTTTTACAGCGTTCTTACATGGGTAGACAATGCGTTGCCTATGGATAGCATGTACTACTTTTTCAGTGGAATGTGTGTTTGAAAATCTAGGGCCTGCTGTATTTCTCAAGTACTTCTATTATAGATCCAGTTTTTGTTGTACTGTATATGTATATGGAAAATGCAATCTTTTGTCAGTATCATTTGTTACATGTGTCGATGAAATGCTCCTCCTCATATTATGTATATGTCAGAATATAGAAAATTTATTTTAAATTAACATGGAGAAGTTATTGCACAACCTAGATGCAGTTACCACCCGTTTACTTGTTTTCAGGGGGTTAGGTAAGGCCTATAACAGATGTACCAGTACATAGAAGAAATTTACCATGCTCTATCTAAATTCGAGGTATCTATTTCGGTGAACTCTAGCACCCACATTACAGTCATTAAAAATTACCTAGCATTCTTTCTAAACAAATTTAATTCATTATTAAATTCATATCTACGAGACTCCCTGCATTAACATTATTGCATCTTCTGCAAAGAGTGCATAATACATACCAGTACTACTACTTGAGAGGTCATCAAACGGCAGGGAGACACTACCACCTTCCTCAATTTGAATGTCTGTATCCTAAACATAAAAGAAAATGCTCATAATATCAAGTATGGAAACCGCAAAAGCCATTAAAAATAAAGGGTTAACCATAACAAACAGAAGAGAAAGTGTGATTACTTAGCTCTGTATGCTTGTATTAACAGTACAGTAATGATTGCTTCTCAATTCACTTTTATCTATGTTTATGATTCAACAGGTAATGCAATATTATGTTTTTCCACCACAATGGTATTTGTTATGGCAGTTCTCTAAAAAATATTAATGTTCTTGGCAAGATATGTTGTCTAATTAAATGAATACCCAGAAGAGATCATAAAATAAAAGTTCAACCTTCAAGTCAAGTGATGACACTTTCTTTCTCTTTGGTATGGTTCAACTGTAAACAGTATTGGCAAGAGTAACATAAATGGGTCAACACTTGACGTAATGCGTAACCTAAACCTAGCATTGTCTACAGAGGGATGTCTGGACCATTTCATGAGACCCATGTTAGAAATTACATTCATTTTTTAATCTTGAACTGTGTAAATTTATGAAAAATTTAAGCCATAATTATCACAGTGATGATGGCTTGATACAATTGACTAAATTACAATAGAGTGTGTATCAACCCACGTTGTAAAAATCATTTAATTCAGAACTGGCTTTCAGAAACTACGTTGAATCTTCAGTAGTTTCTGAAAGTCAGTTCCAGAGTAAATTATTTTTAGACAGTGAACTGATACAGACTGCATTTTAATTCAATAAATTGTGAAACTTAATTTACTTAAAATGTGGAACCAATGTACTGGCACAGAATATAATTTCAATGTACCATCGTAAGGGAAAATATAGAGAATAAAATGCCTTTGCTCAGAAGGAACCTGAGAATGTTCATCTGCCTCACACTCAGATCTTTATTGGGTGGAGGGTCCATAATACCAGTTGAGGTTAAAAGTCAGGGTGTGACTTTCATAAATAGGAAAAGTCCTCTCAGTTTTAATTACTGCGTTGATGGGGTGAAGGTTCCTTATGGGAATCATTGCATGTATAAGGAAAGATCTTCTTTGGGGTAATCACATAAATGGGATTGTAAATAAAGGGTACAGATCTCTGAACATGGTTACGAGTGTATTTGGGGTTGTAGAAAGGATGTAAGGGTGAGGGCATATGTCTCTGGTAAGACCTCAAGTAGAGTATGGTTTCTGTGTATAGGACCCTCACCAGGATTACTTGATTCGAGAACTGGAAAAATCCGGAGAAAAACACCTCTATTTGTTCTGGGTGATATCCGACAAAAGAATAACGTTACAAAAATGTTGCAAAGATTGGGCTGGGAACACTTGGGAGAAAGGAGACGAGGTGCTCGACTAAGTGGTATGGAATACCAATATAAATGGTTCATTATTGGACATTATAAATTTTCTGCTAACTCATTCCTGGTTGCCAGAGTTTCGCCCCTGTGTGCAAAGTTGGGCTCACCAGTTGGTACTTAGCACACCCACCAAGATGCATAGTCTCTCATACTGCATTGGCACTGCTAGTAGCTCCAAGTGGCCTCCACGGTATACACTAGCCATGCGTCTTATAAATTTACTCATTCAGGACAAATATTTTATGTTCACTATGGAAATCAACATTATCATAAGCGGTATGCAGCGAGCTGTCAGTGGAGGGATTAGTAGATGAATATGTTTGAGTGGTGTCTTTAAAAGTAGGAAAAATCACAATATGAAGATAAACTTGGAATTCAAGAGAAAAATTGGGGCAAATATTTGTTTATAGGAAGGAGATTAAGGAATTGGTATAACTTACCAAGGCAAATGTTCAGTAAATTTCCATTTCCTTCAAAATCACTTAAGAAAAGGCCAGGAAAACAACATATCTGCTACCTGGGCGACTGCCCAAAATGCAGATCAGTAGTGATTGATTGGCAGTGAGATAATTTCAGCTTGACAACACCTGCATGTAATCTTCAAAGAATAGGCTAAACCTTTTCACCCCAGAAATAGCAAATCCTGACTGCAAAGGAACACTTCAACATACCAGCAAATCATTATTGTGTATCACTTACTCTGTAAAAAACAAAACAAAAATACAAACTGCTGATGGTTAATGGTTCTATATAGGACACATGACATAATGGACATAACAACTATTTAAAGTTCAGTAAAATCTCCTCTCTTTATTTTTGCAGACTGATTCCCAGGAGAAGTTGTCATGAATTTAGGAACCAAGGATTGAACACTAACAAAATAGTATTTAAAATCACCTTTGGCCACATGTTCCATTGTCATCCCAGGTATAGTAGCACAGGAACTAAATTTACCTATTCAAATTTATACTGTTCACAAGATAGAATCTATGCAGGAATTATCCTTCTGATATTTAGGTACAGCTATTATTCAATCTACACCACTCCCTTCCTTCCTTGTTTAAATTCATGCTGATTACATATTTAATTATACTGCAACCCCTTTTCCTTGGTTAGATTAGGTTACAAGTGGGAGGTTATTACATAATCTTGCACTGCAACCAATTATAGATACTGTGCTCCCCTGCCGCTGCCCATACGAAGAATGTGAAACCCAGTGTTGGCACATAGCTTATCCCTGTCGAATAGCACGAAGGGTCCTGCTCAAAGCGCAACGTCTGATGGACGAATCATTACCAACAGCATCACATGCCCTTATTCTATACGAGCACTGAAGAGAAGTTTGCTACTGAAAGTGAGCTTTTGGCATGACCAGCATTCAGATGGTGAAATTTTTCCACCGACTGAACTCGAACAAAATAACCGCAGCATGAGACCATAAAGACTTGACAAGTTAACGATCGTGGTCACCATGCAGGCTAGTTTCCAAAGTAAATCCTTACAGTAAAAGTAGGTGACGTGTTGTTTTATTAGGCAGAAGATACTGAATTAATATTACTGTATCAACTTGCATATAGGTAGCAAGAAGGCAGTTGTCACCAAACCATCAAGAGTTTGTGTGTGAACCCACACAGTTCATGTATGGGTTAAAAAATATGCAGTATATATAAAACTGAGTAGGCTACGTAGATTAACTGCTACCCACGCACTAAAACAAAGCATGTTATCCATGGTAAGTTATCCCCATACAAATCTTGCTTGTTAAAGACTTACCTTATCTAATTCAACATTAGGCAACTGCAACTGCAACGAATCACCACTTGCAGATTCTATTGGCACTGAAAATACAGAATTGTCGATCAACTTACATTACTCTGAAGTAGAGTATCTAGAAGAAAGCTGGACCAGATTTTCGATAGAAGAATTCTGGACCAGCGGCAGCCACTGCGCATGCCCCGTGCGCTTCACTCCCTGAAGGGGCCTCTCACTTGGCAAGGCACGTGCGGGGGGCGCCTCTCGCTGTCAAGGCTACACACAAGTGTGGAATGTCGCTCCTTGCGGTAGCTTACTACTGCTATGCTTAGGGTGGGTGGGCGTGATAGGTGACATCACTTGTTTTGGTGCGTAATTGAGTATCTTTTTACTGAAAGGTATTGTAAGAGCAAAACAAGTTCACTATTAACCTCACTCTTCTAGTAGAGATTTAAAAAAAAGATCCTCTATTGAGTGTAATAAAAGTGCTTAGCTCAATTATAAAAAAAAAATATTCTACCCTACTTGCCTATGTGATTACCTCTTGAAATGTTTATGTTGGTGACAGGAAAGACATTTTGACAAAAATCATCATGTTAGATATGGTACTAAATTTATATATATATTTTTTTTTGCAGAGTATGAATTTTTACATACGGAATAAAACAAAAACATCTCGCCATTTTTGTTGGATACGTCGGCAACTGTGTATACTCATCGAGGTCAAACAGCTCATACAAGAGAGTGTCATGTCTGTGATTTCTTATTATCTTTGTCCAAGATGGCTAACACAAAAAAAATGCATTATGATCTCTGAACTAATAAATTAGTTAGGCAAACACATGATGTGCTATCTCATCAAAAATTATATCGAATATATATGTTTAGCACGGAAGATGAAATAATAAATCGTCTAATGAATCGGTTAGGGGCGCGTGAATTCACCGCAAAGAACAACAGCAAAGAACTTCAGTGAACAAAGACATCAAACACGACAGTGTTTTAACAAAACAAAAGAACGTGCTGCCACGTAGCTGAAATATTGGTTGAAAAACTGTAAAGCATGGTTTCTTTTTAAATAAAATATTACGAATTATTTCTTAATCAACCTCTGAATTGAGACAGTGTGTGAGTGAAAGCTATAATTTGTCACACCTACACAGGTTGGTGATTTGAGGATAGAAAAAATAAAATCTGGTAAAGGATTCAAGGTTATAGCATTTGGATGGTGTAAAAACAAAAAAATATGTGTATGCATATATAGGTTAGGATGAATTATTCAAGCAACTCGAATAATAAGTGGAACATCACACTGTTTTATTTACCTGTTAGTTCAAAATACATGATTAAATTCTTTCTTACATGCTTCACAGTCTTTAATCATTGGATTCGCTCCATCAAAACCATCAACCTCGTCTTGTCCTCTGTAGCAATAATGTTTGACACATGGGCTGCAGACTGCTATTTCTAGTTTTGCTTTTACATAGTAGGGTAGTTTCTCCCATGCTTCATCTAAATCTTTAGCGGCATATGTTGAGAGAAACCCAGATGGTAAATAGCGAATTAGATGTTGTGGCATTCGAAGTAAACTGCCATGTGTATAGTATGATGTAATAGCCTCACTTACTAATGAGAAATATATTGTACGTAAAGGATCAGGTTTAATACTTGGTGTACAAAGTTCACATTTACACTGGATGTTACGGTTTCTCTTCTCACCAAACTCATTCTTTACTTGTCGCTCCATGACTGATGACACGCACACACTGTTGCCAACAAAGACAATACCTTAATATTTATTCACACACTTTTTTAAATAGTGTGCTACAGTTTACGTTACGTCACACTGACATGGTGTATACGCCAGTTAGCTTTAAAGTACACTTCTCTTAGCAGTTACCTAGTGTTAAAATAGCGAACTAGAGAGAATAATTTTATGATTGCCAACGAGGAGGATCGAACTTGTACTCATCTAGATGTGAGCGAATTCACTTGCTTTATATAAAAATTTTAATGCTAGGTGTAAGATAATCTCACATTATATTACCAGACGCAACTTTATTGTGTGTAAAATTATTATTTTGTAGACATATGTTTGAAGCAGAACATTCCTTTGTAGTGTATATCTATCCTGGATGTTTTCTGCAAGCAGCTTTCGCATAAACCGGTTAACGCCTTACTTCTTTCGCGGTCATTGCTGGTCATGGTCGTGCTTTGACCACGGTTTCATCAAGGCTACAAAAAAAGAGGATGCGTGAACTCAAGTGCGGATCGCTACGCAGCTTACTAGCAGATGTTGTATCCAGGCAGGTTTTTTGAAACTAGTTGTTTTTTTTTTTCAAATTACATATCACCGTTAGAACAGGTATATATACTGCGATCGCTTGCTGTAGGTACGTTACAGTTTCAAACTGCCTTCGAAATGCCGTCCGTCCAAGAAACTCTCTTTGAAAAGCTTCTCGCGCTGCGGGAAATAGTTAGATTAATGGAAATGTGTGAGATAAATAATATAGTAGAAGTACAGGGCTCATTTGAAAGAGCGATTGTCAACAGAATCCAACATATGACTAACGAAGAGTTTCGGCTTCTCGTTAGGCTGCATACACGTATTTTGTTACGGCGCGAAAGCCCGAACTTCAATATATTATTTATCCACAAATTTAGTTTCTTTTCATGCAACGCGATGTTAGCAGAACTAAGAGAGCTAATGGACGATCACGGAAGTGATGGCGATATTTTTGGTGAGTTTTAACTTTTTTCTAAATTTCAAGACTTCGTCTATTGTCGGATTGCGAAAGATTTTAATCTTACATTAACTTTTTCTTTTTATATAGGAGAAGATTAAGAAGTGATCCTGGAGGAGGAGGAGAATTTAATTTATTTGAACTGTTATAGGTGAGTGCAAAAATATATTTTATTTATCTTGCTTTCTTTTCTGCTCTTAGGAAGATAAACTAATTAAATATAATTTTTTTTACGTCGCACTAACACAGATACGTAAAGGAGTAGGAAAAAGGATGGAATTTAATATTAAAAAATTACAAGAGGTTATCTTTAGTTAAATTTTGTTTATTATAATTTATTAAGATACATGTTACACAAATGTTTCGAATTAATTATGCAGAGTTGAGGTGGAAATATCTTCTTGCTTGAGGTAATGTCCAACGTTGTCATCAACAAAACAAACAGCACAGTTTCTTGGGCAAGGGAAGTCTGCAACAATAGAGAGAGGACACTATAAGATGGTAAATCTATCAGACATTAGAGTAAAAAATTAAAAATATATTATACTAGCGTACTTACTATTGATTTTTTTTAGAATACATATTCCTTCGGAATCCATGAATTATGCGTGGCGTCGAATCCTAGCCACGATACGAAAACTTTGTCGTTCTTTCTTTTTAAAATTTTATCAATGAGGTATATTTTAGGATGTTTTGTCTTCTGCAGTTCTTGTTCATAGAACGCACCAAATATTGGTTTATTTTGATAGTCGTGAAGCAAGTAAGTTCTCGGTGATGTTTCTTTTACTTTTCTTACAGTAAATAATTCATTACTCCAATTAGGAGTATAGCCCTTTGTAAAATATCGCTTAATTTTACTTATTCGTACTGTGTCACCTACTTTAAATTTTGGTGGATAAGGTGACTTCTTTTTCTTCATTTCCCGTAATTTGTACACAGTAGCAAGTTGTTGTAGATTGTTTGTGACGTCTATAGGTTTCATACCAATCGTACGATGTTTTCGATTATTATATTCATCTAATAGTTTTGGTAGCATGCGAAGCCAGTGGTATGATCCGCACGCCGAGAATTTCCTCCACATCCACTGCTTCAGTGTTCGATTGAAGCGTTCAACTACGCTTGCCTTCAAGCTGCTCCCTGTCGAATAGTGCTTAATTTTTCTTATTGTAATCCACTGTTGAAAAATCTTATTATAAAATTCTTTTCCCCTGTCAGTTTGCAGATGTTTTGGATAGCGTTTACATTTTGAATAGATGCGTTCCATATTCTCCACTACTTCGTTTCCTGTTTTTGTTTTAAGTGGAACTGCCCAGGCATACTTTGAATAAACATCAATAACAGTTAACATGTATTTATATCCACTATTAACTTTCGAAAACAGAGACATATCAACAAGATCCGCTTGATGTAAATCATCTCTCCCCCGGCTAATAACGCTCCGTCTTTCAAAATTCTTTCGCACTGGAGCGTGGAGTTCTTTCGCTATTTCTTCTCTGATATTGTTCATAAAGTATAGGTAAAAGAATTCGTTCTGTGTCGTCTATTCGTTTCTTGAATCGCAGTCGATCTATAGCCAGTTGTTGCCAGTTGCTTCTTCTGTCTTCACATCCAATTTCATAGATTACTGAAATATCCTTTGAGAATCTAACAGCTTTAAATATATTTGCGAACGGAAGTTCGTCCCACCCCGCAGTGTTCATTTATTCGATGTACCTCGACTTTCGAAGTTCTTCTTCGATTGACAAGATTTCGTTTTCGTGTGACGAATGACCAGCACTTCTAGATGCTATTAACTTTTTCAATCTCTCCACTAGACTGTTTGGATCATTCCAGTGAACTAATTCGATCTTCTTTCTTTGTTCATTTTTCCACTTGGCTACTTTTGATCCTCTTCCTGTACGTTTGTATTTGTGTACACTTACAAATTTTGGTGTGCTCCTTCCTTTTTTCACTTTTGCATCTTCTACTAATGGCTTGATAATTTTTTGAAATTTGAGCGATTTCGTGCCTCTCATTGGCTTGCCTGCGTCATACTGTTTCCTGTGCACGTTAGTGTAATTTAATATATGACTGTAAGCTGATAGATCCTTATCATCATACAACTGTGCGTCCGGATCTTTCTGAAATATTAATTCAAGGAGACCTTCAGTTAAAGGATAGTTAAAATTGTCAATTATAAGATTGTTATCGCGAAACAGTACTTTTTTTCTCCCTAAATAGTGTTCTCCATGAACTACTCGAACCCCGAATATTCTATCAACTTTGTGTCTCAATTGTGGGTTAAGATAATTTTGCAGGAGAGTTGTAACCTTTCTGTCCAGAGTTTCTTCTTCTTCTTCTCCTTCCGATTCTTCTTCTGCCTCATCACTTATATAACTATTTAATTTTCGATTTTTCTTTGCAATTAATCCATTCGAGTTAACTGTAAGCTGCTGTAGTTTATTTAATGGTGCAGTTATTGGTTTAAATGTTTCTTCTAACTTTAGTTGGTTTAAAGCCATATCTGCTTTAAGAGAGTTATATATTTTTTTTACATCTTTTCTTAATTTTGCTAGTCTATCCTTTACACGACTTTTTTCCACTATGTTCGCCTGCATTTTTTAAACTGAAGCGTAACGTCTATTGTTTTACTCATATATAGTATATTCAAAGAGTATATGGAGCGGAAGATCGTTAGTATTCCATTGTTCTGGGTCTTTTAGGCGGAATTGAATTTCATCACCTTCCTTTACAGCAATTGGTGTACCTACTTCTAATTCGATTGGATTGTTCACGTGATTAATCATCGCATATACCAGAGAACCACGTGTACTTGTTAACGGTGTAAGTGTACCCGTGTAGGGAAGCTTATACATAAGACGACAGTTTTGTAGCATATATATTGGTGACTGATTTGACGGTAGACTGTTAATTTGAAAAAGAGCTTTTCTTGGTTTTTTGTGCAGTTCCTTTTTCATCACTTCAAACTCTTCTTTTGCAGTTGCAAACGTTTCTAAATACTGTTTGTTAACAACATCTTGCTCGTGGATAGGTGAATCAACATTTGTAATTCGTTTGTTCTTCATATTTAATTCTCCGTTAGATTCTACTGGTAGAGAATTTTTCTGAAGTTTAGATACGACAAGTTTTAACTCGTCAACTTCTCTCCGTGCAGCTGCATACTGTTCTACAAAGACTTTATTTGCAACATCTTTCTCATTTAACGGATTATGTACGTTAGTAATTCGCTTATTTTCCATACTCAAAGTACCACCCCCATCAACGTTTAGTTTCTGTTGATTGCTTATTTCATTCTTCAGTTTTTCGAGTTCTTCACGCGCTGCTGAATGTTTTTCCAGGTATGCTTTATTAATCGCATCCGTCGAATGAATAGGTTTGCCGATGTTTGTTACTCGTTTATTTTGCATATCTATCGATCCATCGTCATTCACTTGTAGTAGTCTACCTTTTGTATGCTTTTCTAAAAATAAAAGCGAAATTGCATCTTGTTCCTCTTCAGGATCTGCCACACCCGATATTCTCTTGTTGTTCATGTTGAGGATATTGTCAGTTACAGGAAGGTGATCATCCACAATATCACGTAAAAGAGAATCAACATATTCTATGCGTGCAGAAACGTCGTTAACTCGTTTCTCTAAATTTCTCTGCACATGGTTAGTGTGCGTACGCATTGTGTCAAGCGAAACTGCTTCGTTTCCATTCATCGCTGGAGCTATTCCTTTCAGCCTTTTGTTCTTAAAATCAACTGCATCCTCTTCTAGTTCACATATGTCATGTATTTCATTTTTAAGATCTAAAATGTCACGTTGTATTTCTTCTTTATTAATACTGTCCTTAACGGTTTTTAACACATAATTTTTATTACAAGCATCCTCCATGTTTATAGGATTGCCGACGTTCTTTAAACGTTTACCATGAATACTTAAGTTTCCGTCAGATGTTGATGTTACGTAATTTGTATTAACCATCATTTTTTCATCTACATATGATTTAGTAGCAATATCATGACGTGATGATGGTCGCGTTACATACACGTTACTGGTTCTGTTGTTTGATGCCATCGTGATGTTCTTTCTCTACTCAACAATTCGAAAATGAGTTCGTTAATGTATACACTCTCGTATTTATATCACATAAAATATATCGAATCCATTTCGATATCGACCTTTGCTTATTTCGCTATCCTTATCGATAACGAGAAAGCTGAATTTCGACTGTGACCAACAACGATAACATAAATCAGTGAACTGGTTGTAACTCATATCGGTGTTCACGTGATCGTCGTAGACATGCCGAAGATTTCTTGCATCTTGTTTAAACAGAATAATGAAATTAGCGTTGTCTCTAATAAGTTGTTTGGGAATGCAGGAATAGGTCTGACATAAGTAAAAAACATCCACGATATGGTGTCGACCTCTACTAAAGTAGTCTTTCATGTGCTGCTGTTTGTCGCTTGCTACATCGTCAAAAATAAACACGGAATTTCTTTGAGCTTTTTCTGGCGGTATTACTTGCTCACGATCAGAGTAAAACTCGCATTTTATTTCTTTAATAGATTTTAAAAGCTTCTCTAGCTCAATATATTTCTTCTGCGACAATGATTTTGAGTAAACATACACATTCTCAAAACGTAACCCGTTCGGTTGCAATAACAAATTAATCATTACATTAGTCTTCCCTGCATTCGATGGTCCGCATATGAGACAGCGTATTGTGTCCGGCAACAGTTTACTATGTTTATTTTTCTTTCCTACTGAACGTTTTGTGTCGTTCAGATTTGCAACAGGTAAAGATATCGATTGTTTTATTGTCTTCACCATCACTTTCTTTTGATGATGATAATTTTCAACGATCGAGTGCACAGTGGATTTCTTTTTTCTCAAAGTTATTGTTGATTACTAAATAAACACGAACTTTTTTTTACCTTCTGTTTTACTTATCTAGTTCCAAAATGGTTCGTGCATCACACTACACGTAGTATTAAGAAGTGCTGGAAGAGCTGTCCTGTTATAGTGATCTAATACTATGTTGCCAACTTCACAACCTCTCATATACCGACAAGAAGGCGACCATTTTCTATGTTCTGTTAACGGATCATCATCTTTATCCCACGAAAATAATTCGATTCCGCAAAAAATACATTTAACTGCGTCTAGGTATCCCGTGAAGTAAAATCCAGCTTTAGCTAAACTTAAGGGGTCTATCCACGGTACACGCCATCTAGCGAAAGTCCTTATCCGATCTACCTCAGATTTTAAATTTAACGGACGAGGAATGTACGCCATGTCGCTGTAAAATGAGGAGAGCAGAAAAATATCTCTCTTATATATATATATCTTTCTACCTTTCAGAAAAAAAAAGAAAAAAAATAAACTTACATACATTTTTAGTACTCAACAGTTGCACATCGTGTAAAAATGTAATTCGTATATAACAACACACTTGATAGCAGGAGCTCTTATTTGAGTATGCTGCGTCGAAGACGCAACGTTGTAGCAGCTCCATGTAAACGAGTAGGGAAAGGAGGAATAATAGGCAAAGTTCTTAATAAAGCTATAGATAATTTACCAGTAGAATTGCACATACCAGGTTATGAATTCTGTGGACCTGGGACAAAGTTAGAAAAACGACTTAAGCGTGGTGATCAAGGAATAAATCCATTAGATAAGGCATGTAAAGAACACGATATCGCTTACGCTACATACAAAGACCAGAACAGAAGGAAAGAAGCAGATGAAATCTTAGCCTCTAAGGCTTGGTCTCGTGTAAGCTCTCAGGACGCATCATTAGGTGAAAGAGCAGCTGCACTAGCAGTTACGGGTATTATGAAAGCGAAAACTAAAGTAGGTGGTGGTAGACGAAGAAGAAAATCAAAACATCGAAGAGAACGAGTAAAACCAAAAAAAAGACAACATGCTGTAAAAAAAAGAAAGGTGGTTTTCTTCCACTCCTTCCGATATTTGCAGCCTTGTCGGGCTTGGGCGGTCTAGCAAGTGGAGCTGCGGGCATAGCATCGGCTGTAAACAAGGCGAAAGCCGCACAGAAAGAATTAAAAGAAATGAAGCGCCACAATCGAATGCTAGAAGCGATGCGTGGGAAAGGGCTTTCTACTCGAAACAAAGGAAAGGGCATTTACTTAAATCCTCCAGCATACAAAAGATAATGGAAGGTCTGCCGAATAGAGCATTAACTAACATAGATCTGTATCGTTATGCATATCGTTTAAAAATTCCCTACTTCAGAGGTGTGTTTATGCGAGATACGTTACCGAAAATTTCTCGTAAAAATGAGAGTTGTATTTTGAATTTAGATCCGATAAGTAAATCTGGTTCGCACTGGGTTGCGTTCAGTAAACGAGGTGCGTATGTCTACTACTTCGATAGTTTTGGTAATTTACGTCCCCCTAAAGAGGTATTAGAATATTTAAGAAACTGTTACATTCGATATAATTTTCATTCTTATCAAACTTTTAATTCATCAATTTGTGGTCATCTGTGTTTACTATTTTTATACTGTATAAATAAAGCAAGACCTTAGTATTTGTGTTCAGTGTGCACGATGCCGTATGAAAGACGGATTACACTCGAGGGTAGAGGCTGGAAGATTGATGTAGTATTAGAAACTCCGATTTATTTGAATAGAGCTTCTTTCTATGAAATAGGTCTTGCCGCACTATTTACATCTAATAGTATTCGAAATGTCACTAGTAAAAATAATAAGTTTGCTATATATTTGAATGGTAAAAAAATTCTTTTGAGTGTAGCAGAAGGCATTTATGAATTCGAAGATCTTGTTGCAAAAATAGAAAGTTTGCTAACTATTAAAAATGTGAAACTATTTCTGCGGGAGTACACTCCAAAACTTAGTTTTTTTATCTCGACTACTAACAACAAACCTACTATGCATTCTCCGTTTGACATTGATTTCAATGTACCGAACAGTGTTGGCACTAGCTTAGGTTATCTGTTAAATGTATATGAGAAATATGCTAACCATGAATCACAGCTGAATGAAATAGGTAACGTAATCGTTAATAGCACAAATAACCAGATTGGTATTAAAATGAAGGGAGACAAAACAACTGTACTCACATTACCGGAAGGTAGTTACACTTTTTCGGAAATAGGAGCTCTAGTTCAAGAAGCAATAATTAACAACTTTCCTATTCTCGAAGAGGAGAATGACCCTCTAGATGGAGATAGTAAACTTATTACTATTACTTACGAAAAGACCTATCTTCGCTGTAAAATGTCCTCCAACCTAGACGTAGACTTTGATGTTTCCGATTCAATTGCTGATTTGTTAGGATTTTCACGCCGAAAATATGATGCTAATAAATTACATATTTCAGGAGAGATTATTAAAATTAATAACGTGAACTCGATTCGTGTATGTTGTAATCTCGTGTTAGGTTCCGGTTCCTACCTCAACGGTAAACAAACACATTCGTTATACAATTTTAAACCGCTTGTTCCAGCAGGCTATCCTATCGTAGTTCAACCGTCAACTATAAGCTTCTTACCGGTAAACACTAGTGTTATTCAACATATATCCGTTGTACTCGAAGATCAGTTCGAAAACCCAATCGACTTACAAAATGAGGATGTAACAGTAGAGTTAATTATTCGTCCAGTAAAAATACAGTAATCATATATAACATAAAGCGTACACTTATGTACTATCATTCGAGTAAGGAACAGTTGAACAACAACATCATGGTAGTAATTTACAACAACCAGTCAAAAAACCGAGGATTAAAAGAGGAAGCAGCTAGAGTAGTAAAATATAGAGTAAAGCTAAAAAAACAATCTCATCGTGTACGCGACAAGAAAAAATTAACCACAAACAATAAAGACTTTTTACAATCGCTAGGCTACCGACTACTATAAGTTCTATTTCTCCTACAGAAAGTACTTTACTCTCTTTTCGTGTGCGTAATCAAGGTAACATCACTCTTTTTGTGTGAATTCACTTTACAATGCTACCGACTACCCCCCTAGGATAAAGCATATAAATTCTAATTCTCTACCAAAAACTACTTTAGTCTCTTTTTGTGTACAATCACGCTAACATCAAGGAGAAATATGTTCAACGTAACGGACAAAGTTATATTTGACAACAGAGTTGCTAGGCGGGAAGTAAGGAGCTATCATCCATATGCTGGCACGAAATATGAAAACAACGATGAAATTCGAGTTCCTGTACACAACCAAGAACATATATTTTTACCCTCTGAAGCTGATGTTCACATCGAAGGTGAAATAGTTAGATCAAGCGCAGATAATACACCATCAGCTACAGCCGTTCCCGATCAAAACTTTGCAGCAAATCTCTTCGATGAAATGCGTATTGAATTGAATGGGAAAGAGATTGAAAGAACACGACGTGTAGGCACAACTAGTGCTATAAAAACTTTCGCCTCTTATTCTAAAAATGAAATGTTAGCGCTGCAAAATTCTGGCTATTTTCTATCAATTTCTACACCACCAAACGAAGCTAATATTGCCCACGCAACTACAAAGCTGTTCCACGCAATTATCCCACTGAGTCTTCTTTGTGGATTATTTG
Source organism: Anabrus simplex (assembly GCF_040414725.1). NCBI lineage: Eukaryota > Metazoa > Arthropoda > Insecta > Orthoptera > Tettigoniidae > Anabrus > Anabrus simplex. The sequence goes on from NC_090266.1 coordinate 257,019,795, forward strand.
AAGACTACAGGAAACCATTCATAAACTGTAAACTTGAATTTATCTTTATTCGTTCTAGAGATGACAAATGTGCACTGTTTTCAGCCAACGCGGAAGATACAGCTAAGGTCAAAGTACGAAAAATGTATATAAAGCTACCAACTCTAATACTGTCCGACGAGGAAGAAGTTAAACGCATAAAGTTAATCCAAAAAAATCCTTCTATTCCCGTAGCATTTCGATCGTGGAGTTATCACGAGTTACCTACTATTCCAAATTCAACGAAAATTAATTGGACTGTTATGACTACGTCACAAATAGAAAAACCGAGAGTTTTTATGCTTGCTTTCCAAACCGATCGTAAGAAAATTAATGTTTCTTCTTCTCTGTTCGATCACTGTAATATTCGATCCGTTGGCGTATTCTTAAATTCAAACTTTTATCCCTATGAAAAGGCTGTAGCTAATTTTAACAATGGTGACTACAGTGAATTGTATGATATGTTCATCAAGTTTCGTAATGCGTACTATCAGCTTGATGATAATCGTTCCGAACCGAACATATCACGAAGTGTATTTCACTCGCATTGTCCTATTGTTGTTGTTAATTGCATGGAACAGGTTGAATCGATAAAATCTTCTTCTGTAGATGTTCGCGTTGAAATTGAAACGAACGAACCTATTCCAGCCAACACTACTCTGCATTGCATTATTATTCATGATCGCATAATAAATTATAAACCACTAACGAATGAAGTATTTTTCTTCCAATAATCTTGCGCGAGTTTTTCTTCCTTTTTTTCCTTGCTAATAGTGTATATAAACGAGAGAGTGAAGATTCTCTGCTTCAGTTCTTCGATATCAAGCACACCATGAGTGCAAAACCCAGAGGAGTGATAGTTGACATTCAGAGGTTACCTACTGGAGGTTACGAGATAGCCTGTTGTAATATAGATTCGTCTACAAATGTGTTATCTACTGCTCTATTAGGTATGAGTGTACCTAATTTAGATTTCACGCTTACGTCGTTTTTCAATCTTCTCAGTGAACAACAATATCAATATCTGGTTGTGTGCAACTGTGTTAATGAGTTACGTCTATTAGCACTGCAAGAGTATCCTCGTACATGCATAATTGACTTGAACACTATAGAAGGTGTACCTGATTTAAGAACAATGCGTAACGAGTGTTTCCCTGTTGACTGTCCGCGGCATTTACCACATGTTGCAAGACATTCAGGCAGCTGTGCTATGTTCAACGTTCACGCAGTTCATAGTTGGCTAAAATCGACAGATGGTGTGATGAGAATAGTGTGTTCAGTGATAACCAAATTTAAGAAAGAAGGTGTGAGCAGATTCAATAAATTTGAGTGGGCTTTCTTCCCTGAAAACATATTATCTATTTACGAACAACATCAGTTAAGTGCGCTCTGGCAGTATCTACCAGATCATCTGAAGGCGAACTTACACCAGGCTTGTCAGGATTCAGGAGCTAACAACAACGACATCGTCCGAGCTTGATATCAGCTACTAATACATCAATTATTAAGGTGAAAAAAATATAGATATAATACCATCCTTTTTTCCTTGGTTGTTTTTTTTCGGTTTTATTCTGCTTCTAACTAATTTATTTATTTTTTCTCCTCTGCAGGTGTCTCCTCATAGTGGGATCAACAACAACAACAACAACAACGACGTCTGAGCTTGATATTAGTTACTATTTCATCAATTATTAAGGTAAAGAAAAAAAATAGTTTCCTTTTTTTTCTTGCTTGCTTTTTCTGTTTTATGCTGCTATCAACTAATTTTTCTTTTTTTTCCCCTCTGCAGGACTCTCCTCTGGTGGCGGTAGAAGATTCAGTCTCTGCAGATCTCTCCTCGTGGTTGCAGTTGCAAATTCAATCAGAAGTTTATATTTTGAAAAACCTCTGTAGTTTCCTATTCAATAAACTTGATTGTAAAAAAGAAATATGTTCTCTTTTTTTTCATTCTCCTACTCCTACTTTAAGAGTACAAGGAATAAAAGGAGAGGCTGCGCAGGATAGTTTGAAAGAAAATCAAACTTTTTGATCATCTAGTGTAGAGTTTTTATTTTTTTCGAAAAAGAAAAAAGATTAAATAAAGGTTTACAATGCACTTTAATATATAAATGATAGAAAATTAACTTACAGTACAATACTAGTTAGTACAATAGTATACAATGTACTTAAACAGCGAGTGTAATTCTATAAGATTCCTTTTTTTTCATAATTAAATAAATATAATAGTATGCAATGTACTTTAAAAGTATAAATACAGTACAATACATTGAATAAAAGAAACAGCGAGTGAAATGTTTATCTAGTTTGAAATTCTATAAGCTTACATTTTTTTTTCCTTAATTACAGAATGAAACAAAAGTTTCTCTAAAATAAAAAATGATTAAAGTAATCATAGGAGCTTCTCCTCTTATTACTTAATATTCACCTTCAGAGAAAATTACATTATTTTACATACAGAGAGGTAAACTGATGACAAAGTGGAGGAGGTGTTCACAAAAAAAGCAAACCTACTTTGCAAGATAGCTATACATTAGTTATACTTCTTTTCTCTGCAAGACTGTAATGTCCAAATGGTAATGTATTAATTTTGTTATCTGTGATGTACCTTTTGTCATCATTAGCTGTGAGTGCTAGTTTGTATTGACGAACCGTGAACACAGAATGAGAATTGGAAGTAATGCACACTTGTAGTTTGGTCACTTGTTCACCTTCATACAGACAACGTCTATACTGATCAATTGTAAGGTGATCGACAACATTTTTTGACACCCTTAGCTTTACATGTAGGTTTCTCTTTTTCACACAACTTAATAGCATATATAGCATATATCTTTGGTCTCAAACCTACAAATTCTTCAACAATACTTCCACCGTTTTCATCCTTCATCAAACCTATTTCACCTGAATTTTTTCTTTCAATTTGGAAAGGATTATTTTCATCATAATTTCCTGTATCAAACAAAACTGAATTTTCCTTCATAAACTCATATATATCAAATGAAAAATTGTATATTAAACTGTCGGTGTCAGTGTAGAGTAGTTGTGAGTTTGATTCTGTGTTTCTCAAAATAACGTTGTAGTGAAAATCGTTCATTTTCATTTTTGACAAATCTAAAATTGTAGCACCGAGGTAAACCGGTTGATTGTGATGAATTTGAAGTTTCTTCATTTCGATAACCATACACTGTTCGTCTACTATAATACGACGTTTGAAGTTTGCTCTTGAGATCAACGTACCAGCACCATAACGTCCCTTCCACTGTGTGACCCATCTGACGTCGCGCAGCTTCCTTACGTTCATTAATGAACGACCAAAAATTGCGTTATTCATTAATTTATAGAAACTTTTCTCGAACTCATTTTTTGCTAACTTTCGTTTCTCTGTGTTCAAATCAATGTAGCATTTTAACCATGCGCTCTGATTAAACTGAATCGCTCTGTAAATGTGAGCTACTTTCATACCTAATTCTACATACTGTTTTAATAGCCTATAATGAAGAACATACCGTTCCTTGTTGTAAAGAGTGCTCATTAGTTTCGTAGATTTTTCAGGACACAATGGATAATCGGCATGTTTATCATGAAGTTCTAGCGGGTAGATTAAATCAACTTCTACCATAAACCCAACATCTGCTTCATCTCCTACATTCATAATGTCTAAATTCTCAACGTTTTCGACCCATTGAAAGCCGCCCGTTGGAAGAAACTGTTGCATAGCGAATCCATACAAATTGTTCACGTCAAAGTACATTATGTATGATTCCGGTTTGGACTCATCGTATGTTAACATGTACTTGTTATTTGCTACTGCATGCCGCGTAACGCATTGCACATTACCACCGCGTATGGAGCGTTCGAAAAACTGCAGCATGTCGATATCCTGAAGTAATTCTAGCTGGACAGCTGTTATTTTCTTCATAGCACTCCATGCCATAGACGGTACCGTGTAAAAATGAGCGGCATCAATACCATATGTCTCTTTTCCACTCAATCTAAAGTTTTCAAATACATCGGCCAAGAGTAAAGTATCGATTTTCAAGTAAAGATCTGAATATTCACCCAACGATTTACAGTTAAACTTATTCCAAATAAGCTGAGCAAACGCGTAGTTTTCTTCCGAAACAGTTTCACCCTTTAAAGAGCTAAAGAATGAACTCCTTGACGGTAAACTAGTGTCGTCTAACGCCTCCATACTAGTAACATATTCGTATGGAAATATCCCTTTCCGAGAAGCGAGTTTAAACTGTAAATCATCGGTGAAATACCGTCTCGTTACAAGCTTTGACTCGTCACTAAGTAATAGCGACATTTTGTCCAGCGAAAAAGGAATAAAGTTGTAAGTGTCTATAAATCTTAGTTCAACACACTGTCTTTGGTTATAACGTATAAAGTTTGAAAATCCTTTGTATCGTTCCATGTTCACTGCTAATAGTTTAATGTTCGTTCTGAGATTTGTCACAACATCCCCTCCCTTCCTATGCAGTTCTCTAATTATGAAATGACCATCATAGGCTGTCAAATTATGGAATGCTACCGGCAAGATAGAAATTTTACGATACTGTAAGTTACACAATTGATGTGCTGATCCCCTGTAAACACCCGTTAAATGACAATGATCGCGAACTTTAATTTCATTATCTGCAATTTCCTTCTCACATATGTGACATAATGTAGACGAAAGAAATTCATTTTCTTGCTCAACAGTTAATGCTAACATTGGTTTCGTATCAAAATAATAGGGCGCAAGCGTGTCCACCAAGTTATACATCTCATCTACGAACCATTTTACACAATCACTACCTCGATAGAGTTTGAAAGAGCACAAATCTCTGTCAAAACTACAGTGTAAATAATATGCTACGCTGTATGGCACATGTTCGTGAATTGGAGTTGAATGTGAGGTGTCATCACTTGGAAAACAGGTAGACACAGGTTTCAGTATGCATTCTGTGTCAGCATACACAATAAAAGGCACTGGCTCTTTAACCTTATACTCGGTAAAGTACACTAGTCGTTCGCTATCCGAAGGCATTATACTTTTGCCCACCGGAAATTGTATACAGTTATTAGTATGCAAAGCTAATTTTTCCTTATTAGAAAAGTAAGACAAACACCGTCTGCAAATATAAATTCTATTATGGTTCTTCGTAAGAGATGAGCGCACAAGACGTGGAAGATTCTTAATCAAACAAAAGTGATACTTCTCACTGTCGCCAATCTGAAGCATTAGAAGATCTACGATCTTTTCACACGTTTTATGTGAAATGTACAAAGGTACAAGAGTAAACTCTTTTTTGTCATCATTCCGTCCTATGCACACCCAGTTGTTCTCGTCATACTGCGCTCCGAATACATTCACGGAGATTTCGTTTTGATCTTCAAATTTTCTCATGTATCTCATTTCCATCGGGATTGGTATGTCTTTTAAATTTAAAATTGCATTATAATGTGGATAAGAAGAAATGCGATCTACATGATGTTTAGCTGGAACTAAGCCAGCAACTACACTCCACGCAAAGCAAGCATCTCGTGTGTTCCGCAGATTAATAACTGCTTTCTTGTTTCGAATTGCTGTAGGCAACGTTAGACTAGTTGGCGACTTGCCCACGTGAAAACCTACATTTTTATTAATGTTTATCCGCAATTCGCGAATTCGTAGCAGAGACCATCCCGAATCACGAGCCTCGAACTCTGATAATTTTTTCAGAATCGGTCTCGTTACATGTTCGTTGTACCATTCTCTTAAATTAGTACCTTCAGTAATTTCAGCGTTCCTTGAATGAAAATAATTGTTATCGATTTTATCGTGAAGGACATGTTGTGTGCAGAGAACGGTATTTACTTTTAATGCTTGTGTCTTGAGTGCTTCCTTCACGTATTTATTAAACCACACGTAAGATTTATCTAGGAACTCTTCGGGGAGTAAGAAATCATTGTTAACATTTACCACCGCTAGTGTGTACACTCTGCGCCGAAAAGCTTCCTCGATTTGTTTACACTGGAAAGCAGACAAATCTTCTATCTGAAAAGTTAGTCCATTAACAGCGCGAGCGTGAAAATAAATTTCTAACATCTGATTACGCATTTCCTCTAGCTCGTTAAGATTTTCAATCAGCTTGAACTGAGCTTCTTCTCGCTCGTCGCTAGGTTCGAACCGATATGAAATTAGTATTGATCCATTTACCTCCCTCATAAACGCGCGAATGCGTTCAAACGCTCTATCAAAATGAGTTTGCATTCTACCCGCATCTTCATCTGTCTGTAAATTAATGTCTAGTTTCCTACGTTTGCTGCTCGAAGGATACTCCATGACTACAAAAAAAAAAATTAAGATTTGGTGCTAAATTTTTCAGCAATCTCAAGACAAGTCCAGCAGTTGCTGTAGCAACGACTTATCAAGAATGTACAATCCGTCATTACACAGTATAACCATCGAGCTAGGTCACTACCTTCTGCATCGCGTGAACAGTGTACAGCTTCGCTAGGAAACTCCTCCTGAAGCTTCCCTAGCAATGTATTACGGTAATAGGAAATGTTATTTGAATTTTGTGACGAAAAGGAAAATTCAATTTTATAAATTTCTTCGAATGTATTATAGCCAAGAAATAGTAGAAAATGTTCATTACTTGAAAGTTCACTCAAAAGAAATCGCACTACAGCAGCTGTCACTTCCTGCTGGCTTTCATAAGCTTTACTCAGGTTCGTCACATATACTGTATAATTAAAAAGAGAACCCCCTCTGTTCCATAGTTCAATACAATTAGCACTCACTTCTTGTTCTTGTTGTGCGCTCAGTTGTCCCGCTTCATCTTCAACAGGCTGTGAAGTAGCGACCACATCCTCCTCTCGATGTACTTGAAGACGACGACTCTGTATGCTTGGATATGCTTGATGTTCAGTTCCTGGTTTAATCTCAACTTTCTTCCACTTCATCATATTACCACCTCGGACCTGAAAAGAAACACCACATACTATTTTCAATTAACAAAACAATTATGCGAATACGGCGAAAAAAAAATTACATTAAGAACGAAAATACTCTCTGCATACTTACTTAGTTAAAATAGATGTCGTAACTGATGACATTCTACTGTAGGAAGCACACTTGATGGTAGCCCCTCTCCAAGCCTCTGTACATCATTTTCAAGTTGTTTTTTAAAGAATTTATTTCTTCTATTTCTTCTGCTGTAAGTTTTGAGAATTGCGCCGGCAGGAAAACACTCACAGTCTCCTCATCTTCCCCTTCTATATCAACGATTATTTTCCTCCCAAATCTTGTTTCTACCGCTCTCAGCGCTTTAACCTTAAATGGATGGTTAAGTTGCAACTCACTTAACTTTCTATTATGAAATTGTGGTGCCTTGGCAATTTTGTTTAATTTCATTAACATATCCATTTTGTTGAAACTGCTATATCTTTTTTAAAATTAACAAACTAAATAAACTTACACTTACTGAAGAGGAAAGAAAAGAAGTAGTAGTAGAGAACTCTTCCCACTAGATGATAGTTTTCATGTTGTGCTCTGCTCCTTAAATACTCCCTGCCACCACCTTCACTCCTCGCCAGTAGGCTGGACTTGTCACTAGTTCACCTTCACTCAAAATTACAACCTACAATAAACATCCTGTTCGTGACAGAGATAACCTTCAACAAGTTAGAAAGCGGATCTTGCCTAGTAACAGCTGCACTGTAGCACTCCTTAGTGTTTCCCCCTCACCCCTCTAGTAAGAGAGGAGTGAGGGATCATTTTTTTACATAAACTAACATCCTGTTCAGCTTTCACCAGCAAGTGACCTATTAAAGCAAATCCAGTTGCCACATAGTTACTGTACCTTGCCCACAAGAGTAACCTTTCAAGAAAATTAATTACCTCTTACATAAAGACCTCTGAGTGTGTTGTCCTCATTCTACATGTGGTTGACCCCCTTAGCCAGTGAAAGCTACTCCAGCAAAATCCAGTCACAGCACCTTGCCCCCCACACCTTTCAAGAATTAATTACCTCTCACATTAAGACCTTGCAGTATGTGTAGTTAACATTCCACACACGCCTTGCCAAGTGAGAGGCCCCTTCAGGGAGTGAAGCGCACGGGGCATGCGCAGTGGCTGCCGCTGGTCCAGAATTCTTCTATCGAAAATCTGGTCCAGCTTTCTTCTAGATACTCTACTCTCTGAAAATTCATATTTATGTTAATTTTCATAATAGGCATGACATTTTTGATCAATTACATAATGAAAACCAACCTTCACACAGAAATGTTGCATCAGAATCAAATACACTTTGATTACCCTCTGCAGAAAGTTTGATGAGTCCCTGAACTCTATCATACAGAGGGTTGGCGTTAATTTCTGTGAGTGGCCCACCACCAGTTTGCAGTCTCTGCTGCCTCAGCCTTGAGCTTTACTTCCTTGTTTCCTTTTTAAGGGAGTCAAATTTTTGGCGTAGCTGCTCACTCGTTCTTCCTGTTGTGGTCTGGGCATTGAAATCTGCAGCAATTTTCTCCCAAGCCTTTGTCTATAAAAATGAGAACAATTAACTTAGGATCCAGATGTATACCTGTATTTACTTTACTTGCTTTTGATAATATAGGCTCTTATTGCAGGGCAAAGAATAACTTATTGGGAGACTAGAACCAATGCTACAATGAACAAATCTGAATTAAACTGTTAATGGTCAGCAGTCTATCGTAATACTAAAATAGATTACAATTTGACTGCACAATGAAATAATACCAAACGAACACTAACCTCTTCGTTAGACGTCACTGCATCCGTTCTCTTATTTTACACGACGTCCTTATTGCACTCTACAGTGCGTATTACCTGTAAAGCTTCTTCGTAAGTATAATTTTGAGCCCTTTTCTTCTGCTACTGCGACATGACGTTCGATAACTACTTCAAACACAAGCTAAAAATGAATCAGACTAACTAATGCACACGTGGTGATGTTGTTGTTGTTGTTGTTGTCGAAAAGTAACAGTAGAAGATCGCAGTGCGGGTCGATTTTATGATGCAAGCATTGCCAAACTTTTTCGTCACTGGCGTTATACCCGGTATAGCTAACCACGGAATAATGTGGAATGGTAAAACAGACTCTCGAGGATACACCAGGAATGGGCTATACCGGGAATAGCTATGCGGAGATTTATTCCTTGTTCGTACAACTGGCCCTGTGTCATCCAATATTGACAGTATATTGGTATCGCTAATCTGTTTTCCACCGGAAAACCGCGAAAATACATAATAAGTACCGTACTGACCCGAAAAAACTGCGTAACGCATCGTGTATATTACGCAACCTTCAGTACTAGGAGAAAAATTATTGCAAGATACTGAGGGGACTTTCGTGATCAAGAGAGTTGAAAGAAGAACTTTTGTCGTCTATGAGCATATTTGTGTACCTCCTCGGCTAGTAAAACCACGAAATTCAAACGGAACATTTATATGTTTCCTCCCGGAGAAAAAGAAATATAGAACGTACATATACATATACATATACATTTCCGCCCGCTAAGAGTTAAATCACACGACTTTTGTTTGCACTTGCGTAAAGGGATTTCGTGAGTCTCACTGGTGGTGTTAAAATAGACTGAATTATGCTAAAATATTTGCTGGAATTTAACACGCGTTCACTCTTCGCGTAGAAATAAGTTGAATTCAACTCGAGTGTCTACTGAAATCGAACTCGCGATCATTTATAATGTAGAAATTGAAGTGACTTACCGGTATGTCTACTAGTGTCAAACATGCGATAACTTATTCCACATGTGTCCAAATCTTCACTTATTTAATGGACAATATAAGTGTTTATTCGCTAGTGCGTACCCTGCTAACAATTTCCAGAGACATAAATTTATGTTACACGGATCAGTTCCGATATTGTTCTCTACTACACACACTCGGCACTGAATTTGAGCGTCCAACGAAATATTGAGCACAGCCTCTGTTGTTTACAACTAACGATGTCACTCGCAACAATTTGAAGTCCCTAAGTGTTATTTCACTTTCGATTGAACGAAAAAGAGTTTATTTGATAAAATGCTACTCTCCAAGAAATGTTAATGAACTTGCTTTCAATGAAAAATAATCAAAGTTCTCCACTTCGGAAAATAGCAGAGTTAAATTCAAGAAGCAATGTTGTAAGTTTGTGGACAATAACGCGCACTAAATACTATAAGTTCACTTTGAGTTTATGGATCACTTCAATTCCTGGAATTTAATTCCGTAATACTGTACTTAGTCGTTCTAACACGATATGCGATATTGTGATTAAAATTATAGATAGTTCATTTTTATATAGTGTTGTGATTATAGCTGTAAAGTAGATCGATTTATGTTATATTATGATTAAATTACAAGATCTTCAACTACACTCGTGGTACCTATATAAGTAAACTAAAATTAGAAATAATAGAAAATGTCAAAGGGCAGAAGTCCCTGGTCCAGTCATCTCTTGATGTATGCTGTAGTGCTCTAGGTGGTACGAGCAGATGGAGCTTACGTCTTTGGGCTCGAAAATTGTTCGTATTGCGCCAGGACGCGCGGTTTTCGTGATATTTGAAATTTTACATTTAAGGCCCAAATTTTTTCAATTTGTCCCAGCTTGGTCCTACCACTTTTTGACTTATATCTAAGTGTTCTATGCGGTAGGCGCGGATGGGCGGTAGTTATATGTTCCATAAAAATAGATAATCCCTTTGCTTCTATTATCGTACTGTCAACGAGCCAAAATATGGCCAGCCCTACTTAGACAGTATCTTCACTGATTTTAGCCCTCAATGCCTTCAAGTAACAGTTGTTCTTCCTTACCAATCTGATTATGCAGGGGTAAAATTTTCTGAACCACGTAAAACATAGGAAAATGCGAACTCACTGATTTTAATTAGATTAGAAACATTACACTACAGAATATCGAGTTACTTAAGAGTTATTTAGTGCATGTTTTTTCAGAAAACTCGGTTAAAGGACAATATGTATAGACTAAACATTAGGTAAAATGGTGTACAGCTAAGCATGAATTTTTTAAAGGAAAAGAGTAGATAAGTTAGAAGACTTCTGGACCAAGAAGACTTCTAGCCCAGCCGCAGCTACTGCGCCTGTGCCTGGGCTTCCCTCCCTGCGGGGGCCTCTCACTTGCTAAGGCGCGTACGGAGGGGGCCTCTCGCTGTCAAGGATACACACAAGTGTGTAATGTCGCTCTTTGCGGTAGCTTTCTACTGCTATGCCTAGGTGGGTGGGTGTGATAGGTAACATCGCATGTTAAGGTGCATAATTGAGTATCCTTTACTGAAAGGTATTGTAAGAGCAAAAGAAGTTAACTATTAACCTTACTCTCCTAGTAGAGATTTTTTTTAAAAACCTCTATTGAGTGTATTTTTTTTGCTAGGGGCTTTACGTCGCACCGACACAGATAGGTCTTACGGCGACGTCTATTGAGTGTAAGTAACTGCTTAGTTCAATTACAAAAAAGAGTTTCTACCCTACTTGCCAATGTGATTAGCTCTTACATTGTTTATGTTGGTGAGAGGAAAGACATTTAGACATAAATCATCATGTTAGACATAATCACATTGTTTACTAAATCTATATATTTTTTGCAGAGACCTCTCACTTGCTAGGGCACATGTAGGAAATGTTAACTACACTTACCCGGAGGTCTTTATGTAAGAGGTAAATATTTCATGAAAGGTGTGGGGCAAGGTGCTGTGAGTAGATTTGCTTCTAAAAGTTACTTGCTGGAGTGTCTCTCACTGCTCAAGGTGGGGCAGCTACATGTGAAATAATTGCAGCAACTGGATTTGCTTAACAAGGTTACTTGCTGGCGAAAGGTAAACAGGATGTGAGTTTTTATAAAAAGAATCGCCCCTCTCCTCCCCCCTACGGTGAGTAAGTAAAAAAAACACTAAGGAGTGTTTTCAGTGCGGTTGTTGCTACGCAAGGTTTGCTTTGCTGTCTCTTGAAGGTTATCTCTATCATGAAAGGTGAACACGATGTTCATGCTTGGTTGTAATTTTAAGTGAAGGTAAACCACTAGCGACTCTAGCCAAATTGTGATGAGTGAAGGTCGAGACAAAAGTGCTTAGTTTAATAAAATCATTTTTTCTCGACTACTTACCTTTAATTATTTTTCGTCCTTGATTAGCTCTCTCAAGTCGTTCATGTTAGTGACAGGAAGCACATCTAGCTGTAAATATTGACGTTAGATACACGCATTGTTTACTAACCTTACATCAATAAATGTCATCTATGAAATATCACAGCACTAGTTAAAAACAAATAAAAAACTCAGATAAAGTCTGAAATCAGAGGTTGATTAAGAAATTCCGTCGTTACGAACGCGATAGTATGAATTTTTACATGCGGAATTAAAAAAACAGCTCGCCATTTTTGTTGGATACGTCGTCAACTGTTTGTACTCTTCGAGGTCAAACAGCCCATACATGAGAGTGTCATGTCTGTGATTTCTTATTATCTTTGTCCAAGATGGCTAACACAAATATTTTTGTTTAAAAAATGCATTATGATCTCTGAACTAATAAATTATTTTGGCTAACACATGATGTGCTATCCATCAAAAAATTATATCGAATATATATGTTTAGCACGGAAGATGAAATAATAAATCGTCTAATGAATCAGTTAGGGGCACGTGAATTGACCGCGTGATAAAACAACAGCAAAGAACTTCGGTGAACAAAGACATCAAACACGACAGTGTTTCAACAAAACAAAAGAACGTGCTGCTACGTAGGCGAAATACTGGTTGAAAAACTGTAAAGCATGGTTTCTTTAAAATAAAATATTACGAATTATTTCTTAATCAACCTCTGAATTGAGACAGTGTGTGAGTGAAAGCTATAATTTGTCACACCTACACAGGTTGGTGATTTGATGATAGAAAAATAAATTCTGGTAAAGGTTTCAAGGTTATAGCATTTGGTTGGTGTAAAACAAAAAAATGTGTGTGTGTGTGTGTGTGCATATATAGGTTAGGAAGAATTATTCAAGTAACTCGAATAATAAGTGGAACATCACAGTTTTATTTGCCTGTTAGTTCAAAATACATTATTAAATTCTTTCTTGCATGCCTCACAGTCCTTAATCATTGGATTAGGGCTGTCAAAATCGTCGACTTCAACTTCTCCTCTGTAGCAATAATGTTTCTGGCATCGTCTGCAGACTGCTATTTCTAGTTTCGTTCTTGTATAGAAGTGAAGATTCTCCCATGCTTCATCTAAATCTTTAGCAGCATATGTTGAGAGAAACCCAGATGTAAATAGTGAATTAGATGTTGTGGCATCCGAAGTAAACTGCCATGTGTATAGTATGATGTAATAGCCTCACTTACTAGTGAGAAATATATTGTACGTAAAGTATCAGGTTTAATATTTGGTGTACAAAGTTCACATTTACACTGGATGTTACTGTTACGGTTTTTCTTCTCACCAAACTCACCAAACACACACACACACACACTGTTGTCAAGGATGTCAATACCTTAGTATTTATTCACTCACTTTTTAAATAGTGTGCTACAGTTTATATTACGTCACACTGGCATGGCGTATAGTCCAGTTAGGTTTAAGGTACGCTTCCCTTAGCAGTTGCCTAGTGTGAAAATAGCGAACTAGAGAGAATTATTTTATGATTGCCAACGAAGAGGATCGAACTTATACTCTTCTACCTAGCTAACTAAAGATGTGAGCGAATTCACTTTTTCTATAAAAAGTTTTAATGCTAGGTGTAAGATAATCTCACATTATATTATCAGACACGATTTTATTGCGTGTAAAATTATTATTTTGTAGACATATGCTTGAAGCAGAACGTTGCTCTGTAGTCAATATCCAATCCGCATGTTTCCTGCAAGCAGCTTTCGCTAAACCGGTTAACGCCTAACCTCTTTCGCGGTCATTGCAGGACATGGCCGTGCATACACCACGGTTTCATCCCCTCAGGCTACTAAAAAGGATGCGTAAACTGAAGTCTGGGACGCCACGTAGGATACTGGCAGATGTTGTATCAAGCAGGTTTTTGAAACTAGTTTTTTTTTCAAATTACATATCTCCGTTAGAACGGGTATATATAGTGCGAATCGCTTGCTGTAGGTACGTCAAAGTTTTCGAAAAGCAAACATGTCTGCAGTGCAACGCAGTCTTTCCGAAGAACTAGTAGCTTTGCGGGAACTCGTCAGGCTGCAAGAAGTGTGTGAACTAAATAATATTGTGGAAGTAGAGGGCGCATTCGAACGCGCTGTTGTAAATCGAATGAGAGAGCTGACTAATGAAGAGTTTGAGCTCTTTATTACTCTGTACTCTCGCATTATTTCACGGCGTGATAGCCCGCACTTCCATCTATTATTAATTCACAAATTCAATTTTATTGCCTGTTGTGCACTTTTATTAGACCTGAGGGAGTTAATCCACGAAAGTGAGGAAGATGTCATTGGTGACTTTCAACGTTTTTTATTTATTTTAAGAAATCGTCTATTGTGGGATCGCGAAAGATTTTTAATTTTACATTAACTTTTTCTTTCGATATAGTAGAAGAATAAGAAGTGGGAGAGCCTAGAGGAGGAGAATTTAATTTATTTGAACTGTTATAGGTGAGTGTAAAAATATTTTTTATTTTTCTTGCTTTCTTTTTTTCTGCTCTTAGGAAGACAAACTAATTAAAGAGAATTTTTTCTTTTTTTTACGTTGCACTAACCCAGATACGTAAAGGAGTAGGAAGAAAAGAAGAACCGTAGCTATATGTATATATATATATATATATATATATATATATAGGAAAGAAAGAAGGGAGTCTAATTTTTTAGGAAGAAAAAAATAAGAGGTTATATTTAGTTACATTTTGTTTAATATAATTTATTAAGATACATGTTACATAAATGTTTCGAATTAATTATACAGAGTTGAGGTGAAAATATCTTCTTGCTTGAGGTAATGTCAAACGTTGTCATCATCATCAAAACAAACAGCACCGTTTCTTGAGCAAGGGACGTCTGCAACAATAGAGAGAGGTCACTATAAGATAGTAAATCTATTAGACATTAGAGTAAAAAAATAAAATATATATATATATTATACTAGCGTACTTACTATTGAGTTTTTAGAATACATATTCCTTCGGAATCCATGAATTATGCGTGGCGTCGAATCCTAGCCATGATACGAAAACCTTGTCGTCCTTTCTGTATAAAACTTTATCAATGAGGTATATTTTAGGATGTTTTGCCTTCTGCAGTTCTTGTTGATAGAACGCTCCATATATTGGTTTATTTTGATAGTCGTGAAGCAAGTAAGTTCTCAGTAATGTTTCTTTTACTTTTCTTACAGTAAATAATTCATTACTCCAATTAGGAGTATAGTCCTTTGTAAAATATCGCTTAATTTTTCTTATTCGTACTGTGTCGCCAACTTTAAATTTTGGTGGATAAGGAGACTTCTTTTTCTTCATGTCCCGTAATTTGTACACAGTTGCAAGTTGTTGTGGATTATTTGTGACGTCTATAGGTATCATACCAATCGTACGATGTTTTCGATTAGTGTATTCATCTAATAGTTTTGGTAGCATGCGAAGCCAGTGGTATGATCCACACGCCGAGAATTTCCTCCGCATCCACTGCTTCAGTGTTCGATTGAAGCGTTCAACTACGCTTGCCTTCAAGCTGCTCCCTGTCGAATAGTGTTTAATTTTTCTTTTTGTAATCCACTGTTGAAAAATCTTATTATAAAATTCTTTTCCCCTGTCAGTTTGAAGATGTTTTGGATAGCGTTTACATTTTGAATAGATGCGTTCCATATTCTCCACTACTTCATTTCCTGTTTTTGTTTTAAGTGGAACTGCCCAGGCATACTTTGAATAAACATCAATAACAGTTAACATGTATTTATATCCACTATTAACTTTCGAAAACAGAGACTTATCAACAAGATCAGCTTGCTGCAAATCATCTCTCTCCCGGCTAATAACGCCCCGTCTTTCAAAATTCTTTCGCACTGAGCGTGGAGTTCTTTCGCTATTTCTTCTCTGATTTTGTTCATAAAGTATGGGTAAAAGAATTCGTTCTGTACCGTCTATTCGTTTCTTGAGTCTGATTCGATCTATTGCTAGTTGTTGCCAGTTGCTTCTTCTGTCTTCACATCCAGTTTCATAGATTACTGAAATATCCTTTGAGAATCTAACCGCTTTAAATATATTTGCGAACGGAAGTTCCTCCCACCCCGCAGTGTTCATTTATTCGATAAACTTCGATTTTCGAAGTTCTTCTTCGATTGACAGGATTTCGTTTTCGTGTGATGAATGACCAGCACTTCTAGATGCTATTAACTTTTTCAGTCTCTCCACTAGATTGTTTGGATCATTCCAATGAACTAATTCGATCTTCATTCTTTGTTCATTTTTCCACTTAGCTTCTTTTGCTCCTCTTCCTGTACGTTTGTATTTGAGTGCACCCACGAATTTTGGTGTGTTTCTTCCTTTTTTCACTTTTGCATCTTCTACTAAAGGCTTGATAATTTTTTGAAATTTGAGCGATTTTGTGCCTCTCATTTGCTTGCCAGCGTCATACTGCTTCCTGTGCACGTTAGTGTAACTTAATATATGACTGTAAGCTGACAGATCCTTATCATCATACAGCTGTGCGTCCGGATCTTTCTGAAATATTAATTCAAGGAGACCTTCAGTTAAAGGATAGTTAATATTGTCAATTATAAGATTGTTATCGCGAAACAGCACTTTTTACTCCCTAAATAGTGTTCTCCATGAACTACTCGAACCCCAAATATTCTATCAACTTTGTGTATCAATTGTGGGTTAAGATAATTTTGCAGGAGAGTCGTAACCTTTCTGTCCAGAGCTTCTTCTTCTTCTGATTCTTCTTCTTCATCACTTATATAAATATTTCAGTTGTAATGGAGCTAGCGAAGCGAGAGGTTGTATTGTGCAGTGAGTGCTGAGTGAGAAGTATGAATATTGCTATAGAGCAATATCGCGCGGCCATAGGTCGATGGCACGGGCGAGTGAAGTGTGTGGTACGCCAAGTGATAAGGTGCTTTTACGAAAATCTGGGCTTGAGGGATCTATGATGGTAGCAGCAGTGGTGGCAATTCTTCTGATAATTGGAGGCATAGAAATGAACCATGGACCAACGGGTTCATTGAGCTGGGAGGACATAGATGAGATTAGAGAAATAGTCAGAGATGCTTGCCAGTGTGAGCAAACGAGGGAGTTAATTCGCGAGCTGAGAAATGATATGACAGAAATGAAAGATTGTATAAAAGAAGAGAGAAGAATTATGACAGAAAAGGTGATGGAAAACTCTAGGGAAATAGAATTATTGAAGTCGAACATGAAGGAGATGGAAGGAGAAACTGATAAATTAAAGTGGCAACAGAAAATGACTATCCAAGACGCTAAGAGGAAAAATATTTTCATATACGGCATCCCAGAGAAGGAAAAGGAGGATTTGAATGATCTAACGAATAAAGTGTTGCATATCGTAAATAACCACATAAAGATAAATTGTAAAGAAGAAGATATTGATGAAATCTATAGGCTGGGGAGAGTCAAAGGGAAAAGACCTATTAAGGTGAAGTTGATTTCTGCTTTGAAGGCGAACAAAATTATCCTCAATGGGAAGAACTTGAAAGGAGAAAGGATTTGGGTAACAAGATATATGGATAAAGAGACAATCATGGAACAGAGAGTCTTGCGATTTCACCTAGTAAAAGCTAGGAACTATGGACTAAAAGCATACATAAGAGGCAAACGTCTTATAATAGGTGACAGTAACTGGTCGCGTATCTGGTCAATTGCACAGCTACGAGAAATGGATAGACAGTTGAGTTCATCACACCAGGAAGTGCAACGGCCTGTAGAGGAAGGAATGTGCCAGTCATCTGCCTGCACAGTGGCTGATAACGTACAATCTGATGACAACAGCGATCTGCATACTCTACAGTGGAACAGAAGACGGCAGAGTGACGAACATCTAGTGGAGGAGGATGGACAACCAGCTGACTGCCGAGTCGACACGAATCCAGGAAGTAGCGGCACACCGGATGACAGAACCAAGACTCTGGCTGGGAAAGGTAAATCCTTGAGTGTAATAGACTTATGGATTAGAAAGGGCAAAGGACAGAAAGACAATTTAGACAAAGAAATAGTTACTTCACCAGAGGGTAGTATTATAGAACTGGAGGAAAAGAGAATAACTAGAAGTAAGACAAGCATCTCGTCTGAGAGTAAAAGTAAAAAATAACTAGAATGGAATATTGGTATGGTCAACATTGAAGGTTTCTTGAGCAAGTTAGGAAATGAACAGGTGAAATTGTTAATGTCAGAAATGCACATCATTACCTTTGTTGAGAGTTGGATAGCACCGGGATATGAAGTACATATTGAAGGTTTTAAAACGTATAGTAAGGCAAGGGACAGGAATGCTCGTAAAGGTAGATATCCCGGTGGTATTCTAACCTTGATGAGGGAAGAAATAAGGGAGAAAATTGAAACAATAGAAACAGATATTGAAGAAATACTTTGGGTGAAAACAAGGGTAAAACAGAACAGGGAGGTTAATCTATGTTTCGGTTTTGTATACAATCCTCCCGAGGACTCGACATTGGCAAACAAGGATTTCTTCACAGAATTAGCACTAGAAGTAAACAGATTAAGGAATATATATGAAGACATAGGTATTGTAATAATGGGGGACTTTAATGCGAGGATTGCAGACTTAAAACCAATTTATAGTAAAGAGGCTGAGGAAATAATAATTAGAAAAAGAATTGGTCAAGATAAAGTTTGCAATAACTATGGTGGAAACTGTTAGAATTATGTGGTACAGAAGAACTCTATATTTTAAATGGGTGGTGGCCAGGAGATGAATTGGGTAATTTAACGTTTATAACAGAAATGGGTGGTAGTGCAATTGACCTAGTATTATGTTCTAGAGAAGCATTACCACTCGTTAAGAGGATAAATGTTAAAGGTTGGGGAGAATCACATCACTTACCCATAATTATCAATATGGTAAGCACGGAAGAGAATACTGGGGAATTGTATAAATAATATTAAAGAGAGGCCAGTGACAAAATATATATGGAGAGAAGACCTCAGCGCAGAATTCAAGGAATATTTTGAAGGTAGATCATTTGAAATGATCAAGATGGGAATAAAGTCCGCGATGGAAGATAATAAAATAGACGAGGCAATAAAGCTATTAGAAAACTCAATACTGATGGCAGGACATAAGATGCGGGCTCGGGAGGTAAGCATACAAAGAAATAGTGGGTGGTACAATGAAGAATGCAGACAAAAAAATCAGAAGTTATGAAAGCCCTAGACACATTCAGGAAAATAGGCGGGCAGGAACCAAGAATTGCATTCTGTAGCAAAAGAAAAGAGTATAAAGAATTATTGGTAAGAACTAAAGTTTTGTGGCAGAAGAAACAAACTGACAACTTAAACAGAGAGGCTCTGAATGATAATACTAAGAAGGTATGGCTTAAAATAAATCAAATTTGTAAGGATAGAAAAAATAAACCCAGGTAAATATAAGCCATAGGGAATGGATAAATTACTTAAGTAAATTATTAAGTGGTGAAGATAGTTGGAAACAGGATGTTTAGAAGAGGGGAATCTCGAGAGGATTGCGGTGCTCCCTGCCCGATTTAGATAAGGAAATTTCATCCGCTGAAGTAAAAGAAATATTAGAGAAAGGGAGGAAAGGGAAAGCAGGAGCAATTTCAGGAATAAACAATGAATTCTGGAAGGAAGCAAGCAAAAATTGCTTTATCCTTGCTAGTATAGTCAAAATATTTAACAAGATCATCGAGGGAGCTAGATTCCCTAAATCATGGCAAGAAGGTATCATCAGTCCTGTATACAAGAATCGTGGAGAGAGATCAAACCCAAGTAACTATAGATGGATTACGTTGCTAGATTCTTTAAGCAAGATATACACAGGGATATTGGCAAAAAGATTAATGAATTGCGCAAAGGATTACTCGATCTTGTCGAGATTACAAGCAGGATTCAGAAAGGGAATGAGGACTAGTGACAAGATAATGGTAGTTAAAACAATATTAGATAGATATATCAGAAAGAAAAGAGACAAGTTGTACATTACTGTAATTGATTTAGAAAAGGCTTTTGATTCGGTGAGTAGAAAAGGTGTTGGCCATAAGTTGTGGCAGATCGGAGTATCAGCTAAAATTATAAGAGCAATTGATAATATATATTCGGAATTTAAATGTTCAGTCAAAGTTAAGAATGGTTTAGTAGTGGGAGAGATAACTTCTAAAGTGGGCCTTAAACAAGGGTGTAAACTGTCCTCCATATTATTTTTATTGTTTATTAACGATATTTTCCACTCGAAAGAATATGAAATAGGAGCTTCTCCATGTCTTGATTGCCAAGATATTCCAGGCCTAATCTTTGCGGACGATATCATTCTACTTGCATTAACACCCAGCATGATGCAAAATAGTATTAATGAGGTAGAGAACTACTGCAAAGAGTGGAATTTAAAGGATAACCCACAGAAAACCAGAGTAATGGTCTGTAAAAGGGGTGTTAAGCATTCTAAGAGTGAACAGTGGTGGATGGGCAGGACAAAGTTAGAAGTGGTAAAAAAATCGAATACTTAGGGACGATTATACGTAGTAATGGAAACTGGTCTGACCAAATAAAAAGATCCAAAATGAGGGGAATAAGTGCCTTGGCTGGTAGCAAAATATTAGATAAAAAGATGCCCAACGTAGAATACAAAATCCAGGAAAACATATTTAATGCAATAGTTAAAGCTAAAGTACTCTATGGATCAGAAATTTGGGGAGTAGATCAGAGAATTGTAGCTTTAGATGTAATCGTTAGCAAATTTGCCAAAATAACTATGGCACTACCTAACTGTACTGCAAACAGTGGAGTAAGAATGATGTGTGAAGGAGTGAGTATGCGAGCTGAGATTGCTAAGGGAATAGTCAAGTATTGGTTAAGATTAAAGACTGGGGGAGGTGGTGAAATATTAGGCTTAGCCTACCATCACCAAATGAAGCATTTATACGAAGGCTATTGGGTGGATGGGGTGGAGAAGCTTCTAGAGTACATAGGAATGGGATCATACTGGGTGACTAATATTGAAAAGGATGACAGGAGATTGCATAAGAAAGTAGTTCAAAGAGTGAAAGATATAGAAAGACAAACAATTAGGACAGAATGCAATAGTAAGAGAACACTAATAGAATTTTGTAAAATAAGTGAGAATATGACAATAAGGACACAAATGTTAACAAAAAGGGTAATGAGAGGAATAATCTGGTGGCTGATGGGAGCGTATAAAAATAAAGCTTTAAGAGAAAAAATGACGAAAATAAATGTATTTTATGTAATTCAAATATGGAAGTGGCTCATTCGATTAAGGACTGCAAAGAAACAAGAAACATTACAGAGAAATACATAGAAAGGAAAGAATTGGATAAAATTCTAAATGAAAATGAACTGTACACATTCTCTAGTCTATTAAACAGAGAATGGAAGAAACCGGGAAAGGTAGCCAAATTATTTAATATTATGAGAGGTATTTGGGAAAAATTTAAAGAAAATAGAGATAATTACATGTAGGTACGTTCAAAGATACATGTAAGCAACTATTAATGAATATCGCTGTGGTGGTAGATTATAACTGAATATGGTACAAGTTACAAGTAAGTGACAGTTCGAAACTGAACAGAATCATTGACATGTGATAGTGATGGATGCGATGATCGGACGGCCTCTCCCCCGTAGTGGTGGACATCCTTGGATGGAGGGGGAGGAGGTGATGTCCGTTCATTGTTTTCAATCGGTCGTGTGGAATTAATATATTCGATTTATTCACCGATATGGAACATTATATAGTATAACTCACTAATAAGTAAGTGCGACAATAATTATAAGTTTAGTATTATGTCTCGTTTTTTTATATTTGTTCAGTTTTGTCTCCTTGTTCCTTAAATATTGTATATTTCTAATTAGTAGATTCAATTCATTGATATGTAAGCCGTACTGTATACCTTGGTTGTTTGTCTGTCCGTTTTATTTTATTTTGGTTTTGTTAGTTTGTTTGTTTTTGGCTGCTGACATACAGTAGAGTTGGAAGAGGGCGGGATAGGCGTGACCTATCTCAAGCTAAAGTGTTGATTCGGTACGTCTGCACATGTAAAGTAGAGTAAAATAGTGACTAGTGTTAGGTTAGAGGAAGTAAATTGTCAATGAGACAGTGAAAGATGAGCCGAGTTATGGAATCCGTCTCGGCAGTGAAATACAGGTGTGACAGCCCACATGTAGAGCTAGGCAATCCGCACACATGTGGGCTGTTACAGGAAGGAGTGGTGAGGAAATAACATTGACAGCTTAAAGGGTCTATGAGGTATCGGTTTCCGAGCCTCATGAGACATGTCTGGTCGTGACATCCCAGGGAACGGTGGTAGCAGTTCCTCACCAGGGGTGATGTCGCGGCCATACAGATTTAGGATAGATTTAGTATATATTCTTGTAGTAAAGTAGTTAGTTTAATTGGGTGGTGTGTTGCATGTGGAGCTGGCGATCCGCCCATGTGCAAGATGCTACAAAGGAGATTTAGAAGTAGTTAAGTAGTATATTCATGTAGTAAAGTAGTTAGTTTAGTTAGGTGGTGTGTTGCATGTGGAGCTGGCGATCCGCCCATGTGCAAGATGCAACAAAGTAGATTTAGAAGTAGTTAAGTAGTAAGTAGTTAGTGTCTAGCTATAAATAGTTTGTGAGTGTGTATTTTATTGGAACATTGTAACTGGGCGAAAGCCTGTTATGTTCAGTTCAATAAAATTCAATTCAAATTCAATTCAATTCAATATAAATATTTAATTTTCGATTTTTCTTTGCATTTAATCCATTCGAGTTAACTGTCAGCTGCTGTAGTTTATTTATTGGTACAGTTATTGGTTTAAATGTTTCTTCTAACTTTAGTTGGTTTAAAGCCATATCTGATTTAAGAGAGTTTTTTTTACATCTTTTCTTAATTTTGCTAGTTTATCCTTTACACGATTTTTTCCACTATGTTCGTCTGCATTTTTAAACTGAAGTGTAACGTCTATTGTTTTACTCATATATAGTATATTCAAAGAGTATATGGAGCGGAAGATCGTTAGTATTCCATTGTTCTGGATTTTTTAGGCGGAATTGAATTTCATCACCTTCCTTTACAGCAATTGGTGTACCTACTTCTAATTCGATTGGATTGTTCACGTGATTAATCATCGCATATACCAGAGAACCACGTGAAACTGTTAACGGTTTAAGTGTACCCGTGTAGGGAAGCTTATACATAAGTCGACATTTTTGTAGCATATATATTGGTGACTGATTTGACGGTAGACTGTTAATTTGAAAAAGAGCTTTTCTTGGTTTTTTGTGCAGTTCCTTTTTCATCACTTCAAACTCTTCTTTTTTAGTAGCAAACGTTTCTAAATACTGTTTGTTAACAGCATCTTGCACGTGGATAGGTGAATCAATATTTGTAATTCGTTTGTTCTTCATATTTAAGTCTCCGTTAGATTCTACTGGTAGATAATTTTTCTGAAGTTTAGATAAGTCAAGTTTTAACTCGTCAACTTCTTTCCGCGCAGCTGCATACTGTTCTACAAAGATTTTATTTGCAACATCTTTCTCATTTAACGGATTATGTACGTTAGTAATTCGCTTATTTTCCATACTCAACGTACCACCCACATCAACGTTTAGTTTCTGTTGATTGCTTATTTCATTCTTCAGTTTTTCGAGTTCATCACGCGCTGCTAAATGTTTTTCTAGTTATGCTTTATTAATTGCATCCGTCGAATGAATAGGTTTGCCGATGTTTGTTACACGTTTATTTTGCATATCTATCGATCCATCGTCATTCACTTGTAGTAGTCTACCTTTTGTATGCTTTTCTAAAAATAAAAGCGAATTTGCATCTTGTTCCTCTTCAGGATCTGCCACACCCGATATTCTCTTGTTGTTCATGTTGAGGTTATTGTCAGTTAAAGGAAGGTGATCATCCACAATATCACGTAAAGAGAGTCAACATATTCTATGCGTGCAGAAACGCCGTTGACTCGTTTCTCCACATTTCTCTGCACATGGATAGTGTGCGTACGCATTGTGTCAAGCGAAACTGCTTCGTTTCCATTCATCGCTGGAGCTATTCCTTTCAGCCTTTTGTTCTTAAAATCAACTGCATCCTCTTCTAGTTCACATATGTCACGTATTTCATTTTAAAGATCTAAAAGGTCACGTTGTATTTTTTCTTTATTAATACTGTCCTTAACGATTTTAACACATAATTTTTATTACAAGCATCCTCCATGTTTATAGGATTGCCGACGTTCTTTAAACGTTTACCATGAATACTTAAGTTTCCGTCAGAAGTTGACGTTGCGTAATTTGTATTAACCAACATTTTTCCATCTACATATGATTTAGTAGCAATATCATGTCGTGATGATGGTCGCGTTACATACACGTTACTGGTTCTGTTGTTTGATGCCATCGTGATGTTCTTTCTCTACTCAGCAATTCGAAAATGAGTTCGTTAATGTATACACTGTGGTATGTATATCACATAAAATATATCGAATCCATTTCGATATCGACCTTTGCTTATTTCGCTATCCTTATTGCGCCGTTCCCGCGTCCAGGCATGGACACAAGAGATCCTGACTAGCTCTAAATTCAATTAATCCGGTGACTGAGTTCTACGGGTGTGAGTTCCGTAATAGAAGAACGTCCAGGTCGATTAATGAAAGTTTCTAACTAACGCAGAAAGACGTCTCTTACTCGTATCTAGTTAGATACCATACACTTATTAGCTCTTAGAGAAATTGTCGTCGCTTGAAACTACTACAGTCTTACAACTAATTCTTATTCTAAGAACACAGAGAAAGAGTGTTTAGGTTTCAAGAAAAGTATTCAAGAAAATTATCTCAAATTTTTATCAATGAAATAGTTCTTGAAATGAGTGACTCACTGTCAACCCTATAGTCTATATCCGTCAACAACATTTCAGAAAAATTACATCTTCCGAATTCATCCTAAATAAATGTCTTCTCGGATCATATTATTTCCTTTCATAAGCCCATTGATCTCCAAAATCATAAATTATTAGAATAAATTCTATGTAACATCTGGGAAACTTTTGAAAAAGCTATGTATTCCTTCGTATACAACTCACTTACAAAGTTGGGCGACAATAAAATAAATTAATATGAATACAGATCATGGTATTTACATGTGCCATACTGGCAAGAAAATAAACATTACAATCAAGTATACTAAGAATATAGGATGCATCCTCAAAGAAGAAAAATAAAAATTGTGTTAACTACTATTTACAGTATTTCTAGTGATACTCTCTTGAGAAAATAAAGAAACGCTAGTAGAATTGCCAAGTTAATGTTCAATCAAGAAATGGAGTTCAAGTTGTCTGAATCAATTATTCTTGGGATAAGCATTAGATTCTGTTAGTTACCACATATTCCTTACTCTATAAACTGTCACATTACTTAATTTTCACTGACTGTTTGTCTAGATGCAGGTTTAGAATTCTCAATAAGGCTATCACAAAGCTCTTCTTCCTTTGATTTGACAAGTACTCTCTTGTATGTTTTACATTTTAAACATTCACTTCTGCCTACTTAGTTGCCTCTTAGACGCTCATATTTCCTTGTGTCACACATCATAAGCTAAGCTACGTCCATTGTAAGTCGTAATTACCCTACAAGTAACGTTATCGCAAGATTTAATTTATGAACTTAAGGTAAAATGACCTTAGCTTATTGATTATCAGACTACGTGCGTACATGGTTGAAAAAAAACAAAAAAACAAAAAAACGTCACCACACATATCATATGTAGCTATCATAACACATACTATCAACGGAAAATCTACTTGGTCAGATGACACTATCTCCGACTAAAAAAAACAATAATTCTCCCTTGAAAATCTATGTCACCAGTGATCCGCCTATTAGGTTGAAATTTGTCCAGAAATAAAGTTATACATCGCGAGAGTTTTCAAGATCATCCTAAGTAAATCAGTGAAGGCTCAAATCTTATCTTGAGTACATATATAATTCTCTAGGTAATCCTAACATGGATTAAAAAAAATTGCACTACTCGTCTCGAGATCATATCCTAAGCTATGTACAATGCGTATGATCCAGAATTATTGCATGGAATTGGCGAGAATTCAGTGACACTCTCCGAAACATCATTTGAAATGACTAGATCTCACTTCGCACAACTATGACTACTTCTCTCTCGAAGAAAACAATAAATACCGCCATCATAAATCATTAACATCCTTATATCATATCTACGACGCGTTAATTAATACTCATATTTCATATATAGCAACTCTTTCACTTCATCATATGTAAATCACTACCTTAATTTGCACATCAACGTGCCGTGACATTCATAAAATGCCTACTTTACTTACTACTGTCATAGTGCCAAATTTAACATGAACTTGGAGTAGTCTACTGCCATATTCCTTCATAAAACACATCCTATATACGATCTCGAACTGATTGACATTGATTAAATTAGGACACACAGGTATTAATGCCAACTTTACTCTTTACTCAACACTGGTAATAATAATAACTCTCGCTATCTCTCCTCACATATCACTGGAAAACATTACGATCGGAAAATCACTTGGTGACCACGCCTACAAGTGGAATTGACATACCATATGGATGAATACCTACTTCCAATCACATCAGCAAGACGTTTATGTACGCACTGTCTTCGCACAAAACAAACATCAACATGCAATAAAAGAAATAATATACTCTTACTTACGAAAACGACTTAGGTAATGGACTTAGCTTTGCTCAAGATGGTCTCGATGTTTCCTCATCTCCGGTCATCTGAGATTAGGATCTCGTCATCTGGTTCCTCCACAAGTGGTCGGGTACATCGTAGCATCTCAACACTGATCACTGGTCATCCGGGACAGCTAACATCGTATCGCCTTGTCAGGATCCAAGCAGCATTGCCTTGCTTCCTTACAGACCCATGGTGGAGACTCGTGCGTATGAAACAGAACAATAATAGAATATTTGATTCATTGCTGACATCTTCCAATTAATATATCTCTTGCGTTGCTCAGATTGCATAGATTTCGTTAGGGTACAGTTGATCCAATAAACTAGTTCAAAATCGACTAAGACAGATGTTCTGTATATATTCCAATTTGAAAATAGATTTCATTCCGCTATCTTTTTGTTGGCGTAAATGCACTCAACAACTGATCAGTAGGTGTCCTTCAACATTGAACAGTATCGGGAAAATTTTATTGAAGCCCTGCGCCACTTCGTGACGTAGTTCTACTGTAGTCTATTTATCTCCTTTTTTTTACGTATTTAATCTTCCGCGCAACGATTTAATCTTGATATCAGCTGATTGGCGTGTAGTCGCGAATTATCTTTCGTTTCCAACTTATAATCTTTAGCTCCGCTGGATAATCCCTTTCAATCTAGTCTTGAGTCTTCTTACAGCTTCGAGTTCAGATTATAATATAAGTGATGAGCACATTTTTCTTGAATAATGGTTTTAAATAATGTCCATTTGTCATTTTTTTCAGCGCCTTCAATACGCGGTTATTTCCGTAATCGACCGACGAAAGGACTTACATTTCGGCCCGTACTGACGTTAAATGCATTTTATTTGACATTTTGATCGCAGAGACTCCATCTTTGTTCCTACAGCTCTTATGAAGAACTGTGAAACGGCACATTATCGATAACGAGAAAGCTGAATTTCGACTGCGACTAACAACGATGACATAAGTCAGTGAACTGGTTGTGACTCATATCGGTGTTCACGTGATCGTCGTAGACATGACGAAGATTTCTTGCATCTTGTTTAAACAGAATAATGAAATTAGCGTTGTCTCTAATATGTTGTTTGGGAATGCAGGAATAGGTATTACATAAGTAAAAAACATCCACGATATGGTGTCGACCTCTACTAAAGTAGTCTTTCATGTGCTGCTGTTTGTCGCTTGCTACATCGTCAAAAATAAAAACGGAATTTCTTTGAGCTTTTTCTGGCGGTATTACTTGCTCATATCAGAGTAAAACTCACATTATATTTCTTTAATAGATTTTAAAAGCTTCTCTATCTCAATATATTTCTTCTGCGACAATGATTTTGAGTAAACATACACACTCTCAAATCGTAACCCGTTCGGTTGCAATAACAAATTAATCATTACATTAGTCTTCCCTGCATTCGATGGATCGCATATGATACCGCGTATTGTGTCCGGCAACAGTTTACTATGTTTATTTTTCTTTCTTACTGAACGTTTTGTGTCGTTCAGATTTGTAACAGGTAAAGATAACGATTGTTTTATTGCCTTTACCATCAGTTTCTTTTGATGATAATAAATTTCAACGATCGAGTGCACAGGAAGAACACGTACAGTGGATTTCTTTTTCTCAAAGTTATTGTTGATTATTAAATAAACGTGAACTTTTTTACCTTCTGTTTTACTTATCTAGTTCCAAAATGGTTCGTGCATCACACTACACCTAGTATTAAGAAGTGCTGGAAGAGCTGTCCTGTTATAGTGATCTAATAATATGTTGCAAACTTCACAACCGATCCGATCTACCTTAGATTTTAAATTTAACGGACGAGGAATGTACGCCATGTCGTTGTAAAATGAGGAGAGCCGAAAAATATCTCTCTTATTTATATATATCTTCCTACCTTCAAAAAAGAATAAACTTACATACATTTTAGTACTCAACAGTTGAACATCGTGTAAAAATGTACTTCGTATATAATAACACACTTGCTAGCAGGAGCTCTTATTTGAGTATGCTGCGTCGAAGACGCAACGTTGTAGCAGCTCCGTGTAAACGAGTAGGGAAAGGAGGAATAATTGGCAAAGTTCTTAATAAAGCTATAGATAATTTACCAGTAGAATTGCACATACCAGGTTATGAATTTTGTGACCTGGGACAAAGTTAGAAAAACGACTTAAGCGTGGTGATCAAGGAATAAATCTATTAGATAAGGCATGTAAAAAACAAGATATCGCTTATGCTACATACAAAGACCAGAACAGAAGGAAAGAAGCAGATGAAATCTTAGCCTCTAAGGCTTGGTCTCGAGTAAACTCTCAGGACGCATCATTAGGAGAAAGAGCAGCTGCACTAGCAGTTACGGGTATTATGAACGCGAAATCTAAAATAGGTGGGGGTAGACGAAGAAGAAAATCAAATCAACGAAGAGAACGTGTAAAATCATAAAAAGACAGCATGCTGTAAAAAAAGAAAGGTGGTTTTCTTCCACTCCTTACGATATTTGCAGCCTTGTCGGGTTTGGGCGGTCTACCAAGTGGTGCTGCGGGCATAGCATCGGCTGTAAACAAGGCGAAAGCCGCACAGGAAGAATGAAAAGAAATGAAACGCCACAATCGAATGGTGGAAGCGATGCGTGGGAAAGGGCTTTCTACTCGAAACAAAGGAAAGGGCATATACTTAAATCCTCCAGCATACAAAAGATAATGGAAAGCCTGCCGAATAGAGCATTAACTAACATAGATCTATATCGTTACGCATTTCGTTTAAAAATTCCCTACTTCAGAGGTGTGTGTATGCGAGATACGTTACCAAACATTTCTCGTAAAAATGAGAGTTGTATTTTGAATTTAAATCCGATAAGTAAATCTGGTTCGCACTGCGTTGCGTTCAGTAAACGAGGAGCGTATGTGCACTACTTCGATAGTTTTGGTAATTTACGTCCCCCTAAAGAGGTATTAGAATATATTTAAAACTGTTACATTCGGTATAATTTTCATTCTTATAAAATTTTTAATTCATCAATTTGTGGTCATATGTGTTTACTATTTTTGTACTGTATAAATACAGCACAACCTTTGTATTTGTGTTCAGTGTGCAGGATGCCATCAGAAATACGGATTACACTCGAGGGTAGAGGATCGAAAATTGATGTAGTATAAGAAACCCCGATTTATTTGAATAGAGCTTCCTTCTATGAAATAGGACTTGCAGCACTATTTACATCTAATAGTACATGAAATGTCACTATTAAAAATAATAAGTTTGCTATATATTTGAATGGTAAAAAATTATTTTGAGTGTGGCAGAAAGTATTTATGAATTGGAAGATCTCGTGGCAAAAATAGAAAGTTTGCTAACTATTAAAAATGTAAAACTATTTCTGCAGGAGTACACTCCAAAACTTAGTTTTTATCTCGACTATTAACAACAAACCTAATATGCATTCTCCGTTTGACATTGATTTCAATGTATCGAACAGTGTTGGTAGTAGCTTAGGTTATCTGTTAAATGTATATATGAGAAATATGCTAACCATGAATCACAGCTGAATGAAATAGGTAACGTAATCGTTAATAGCACAAATAACCAGATTGGTATTAAAATGAAGGGAGACAAAACAACTGTAATCACATTACCTGAAGGTAGTTACACTTTTTCGGAAATATGAGCTCTAGTTCAAGAAGCATAATTAACAACTTTCCTATTCTCGAAGAGGAGAATGACCCTCTAGATGGTGATAGTAAACTTATTACTATTACTTATGAAAAGACTTATCTTCGCTGTAAAATGTCTTCAAACCTAGAAGTAGACTTTGATGTTTCCGACTCAATTGCTGATTTGTTAGGACATTCACGACAAAAATATGAAGCTAATAAATTACATATTTCAGGGGAGATTATTAAAATTAATAACGTGAACTCGATTCGCGTATGTTGTAATCTCGTGTAGGGTTCCGGTTCCTACCTCAACGGTAAACAAACACATTGGTTATACAATTTTAAACCGCTTGTTCCAGCAGGCTATCCTATCGTAGTTCAACCGTCAACTATAAGCTTCTTACCGGTAAACAACAGTGTTATTCAACATATATCCGTCGTACTCGAAGATCAGTTCGAAAACCCAATCGACTTACAAAATGAGGATGTAACAGTAGAGTTAATTATTCGTCCAGTAAAAATACAGTAATCATATAAAACATAAAGCGTACTCTTATGTACTATCATTCGAGTAAGGAACAGTTGAACAACAACATCATGGTGGTAATTTACAACAACCAGTCAAAAACCGAGGATTAAAAGAGGAAGCAGCCAGAGTAGTAAAATATAGAGTAAAGCTAAAAAAACAATCTCATCGTGTACGCGACAAGAAAAAATTAACCGTAAACAATAAAGACTTTTTACAATCGCTAGGCTACAGACTACTATAAGTTCTATTTCTCCGACGGAATCTACTTTACTCTCTTTTCGTGTGTAATCAAGGTAACATCACTATCTTTTCGAGTGTAACCAAGGTAACATCAACAAGAAATATGTTTAACGAAACAGACAAAGTTGTTTTTGATAACGGAGTAGCCAGGCAGGAGGTAAGAAGCTATCGTTTAAATGCAACCACAAAATATAAAAACAAAGATGAAATTCGAGTTCCTGAAGCTCATGTTCACATAGAAGGTGATATTATTAAATCAATCACAGATGATGCACCTACAACTTCAACCGTTTCTGATCAAACTTTCGCAGCAAATCTTTCTGATGAAATTTGTATTAAATTAAATGCGAAGGAAATTGAAAGAACACGGAAAGATTTTCTCTCTTTACAATGCTACCGACTGCCACAGGATAAAGCATATAAATTCTAGTTCTCTACCAAAAACTACAGAGTTGCCAAGCGGGAAGTAAGGAGCTATCATCCATATGCGGGCACGAAATATGAAAACAACGATGAAATTCGAGTTCCTGTACACAACCAAGAACATATCTTTTTACCCTCTGAAGCTGATGTTCACATCGAAGGTGAAATAGTTAGATCAAGCGCAGATAATACACCTTCACCAACAGCCGCTCCTGAACAAAACTTTGCAGCAGATCTCTACGATGAAATTCGTATTGAATTGATTGGGAAAGGGATTGAAAGAACTCGACGTGTAGGTACGACTAGTGCTATAAAAACTTTCGCCTCTTATTCTAAAAATGAAATGCTAGCGCTGCAAAATTCCGGCAATTTTCCATCAATTTCTACACCACCAAACGAAGCTAATATTGCCCACGCAACTACAAAGCTGTTTCATGCAATTATCCCACTGCATGTTCTTTGCGGATTATTTGAAGACTACAGGAAACCATTCATAAACTGTAAACTTGAATTTACCTTTATTCGTTCTAGAGATGACAAATGTGCACTGTTTTCAGCCAACGCGGAAGATACAGCTAAGGTCAAAGTACGAAAAATGTATAAAAAGCTACCAACTCTAGTACTGTCCGACGAGGCAAAAGTTAAACGCATAAATTTAATCCAAAAATCCTTCTATTCCTGTAGCATTTCGATCGTGGAGTTATCACGAGTTACCTACCATTCCAAATTCAACGAAAATAAATTGGACTGTTATGACTACGTCACAAATAGAAAACCGAGAGTTTTTATGCTTGCTTTCCAAACCGATCGTAAGAAAATTAATGCTTCTTCTTCTCTGTTCGATCACTGTAATATTCGATCCGTTGCCGTATTCTTAAATTCAAACTTTTGTCCCTATGAAAAGGCTGTAGCTAATTTTAACAATGGCGACTGCAGTGAATTGTATGATATGTTCATCAAGTTTCGTAATGCGTACCGAATATATCACGAAGTGAATTTCAATCGCATTGTCCTATTGTTGTTATTAATTGCATGGAAGAGGTAGAATCGATAAAATCTTCCTCTGTAGATGTTCGCGTTGAAATTGAAACAAACGAACCTCTTCCAGCCAACACTACTCTGCATTGCATTATTATTCATGACCGCATAATAAATTATAAACCACTAACGAATGAAGTATTTTTCTTCCAATAATCTTGCGCGAGTTCTTCTTCCTTTTTTTCTAATAGTGTATATAAACGAGAGAGTGAGGATTCTCTGCTTCAGTTCTTCGATATCAAGCACACTATGGGTGCAAAAACCCAGAGGAGTGATAGTTGACATTCAGAGGTTACCTACTGGAGGTTACGAGATAGCATGTTGTAATATAGATTCGTCTACAAATGTGTTATCTACTGCTCTATTAGGTATGAGTGTACCTAATTTAGATTTCACACTTACGTCGTTTTTCAATCTTCTCAGTGAACAACAATACCAATATCTGGTTGTGTGCAACGGTGTTAATGAGTTACGTCTATTAGAATAGGATAGAATAGAATACTCCCGTCCCCCAATTCCGGATCGCCTGGAGCTGGGGAGAGAGCATACGTTTATTGCAATTCCTTGAATTATGATACATGACTTACAATACCCTCTTACAATTATTGGCTGTTACTATACTGAATATGAATTATTTTGTCCTAGTCATTAACAATATTATATAGTCTAGGACAACATGTATCTTCCCTACCTTATCTTACTAATTGAACGAATATTTATTTATTACGTTATAACATTAAAAGAAAAGTTAGAATCAAAATGACAAATTTACATTAAATATATACTACATCTAACCTAAATCTGTCTGGTCGCGACATCCCCCCTGGTGAGGAACTCCTACCACACTTCCCAGGGATGTCACGACCAGACCCGTCTCACGAGGCTCCGAAATCGAAACCTCGTAGACCCCTTAAGTTGTCAATATTGTTTCCTCACCACTCCTTCGTGTGACAGCCCACATGGGTGCGGATGACCTAGCTCAACATGTAGGCTGTCTCGCCTGTATTCCACTGCCGAGACGGAATCCATAACTCGGCTCATATTTCGCTGACTGATTGACAACTTGTTTCCTCTGGTTTAATACTGTTCACACCTTACTCTAATCTACACGTGCAGAAGTACTGAGTCAACACTAGGCTTGAGACAGGTTAGGCCTATCTCCTCCACTCCCCACTCTACTATACTACAGCAGCCAAAACAAACTAACAATCCCAAAGCAAAATAAAAACAGGCTAACAAACAGCAAATATCCTCATTGTAAGGAACACATTACTGCTAACATATTAATGAACTAAATCTACTAATTAGAAATACACAATACCTGATGTATGAAGTAACACTGAACAACTATAAGAGAAACATAATGCTAAACTTATAACTATTTTCGCCCTTACTTCTTAGCGACTTAAACTCTATAATGTTCTATAAAGTTGTATTATATACGTATATGGTTACAAAATATCGTTCTTATTAACTCATATACATCTGCTATTTCCGAGATCTCTTGTTGTACAGTCATCATATTACCTCTCTGCTGCGCTTGTAAATTACATTGTCATCATATTTTGCTTATTACATTCTTCTATTTCCATACCACCTCTCATTCCTCTAATAATACTTATAGTTACAAATTACTTGTCTAACCTCATGCTCTTCTACATTACATTTACTATCATTTACTAACACTGGTATTACTTTCAGTTATTGCTAATCTCATTTTAATTTCTTTCTTCCACATGTTTCTTAGAACACAGAAAAATTTAGCTAGTTTTCCTGGGGTGATCCATTCTTTATTTAACAATTTGCCGGGCTGAGTGGCTCAGACGGTTAAGGCGCTGGCCTTCTAACCCCAACTTGGCAGGTTCGATCCTGGCTCAGTCCGGTGGTATTTGAAGGTGCTCAAATACGACAGCCCCGTGTCGGTAGATTTACTGGCACGTAAAAGAACTCCTGCGGGACTAAATTCCGGCACCTCTTCGTCTCCGAAGACCTTAAAAAGTAGTTAGTGGGACGTAAAGCAAATAACATTACTATTATTATTTAACAATTTGCTTATTGTATAACATTCTTTCTCTCTTTCTACTTTTAATTTATATTCATCTCCAAGGTATTTGGTTCTCAGTGCATCCGTTCCCTTACATGTTCTCTGTAAATGGGCTTCTCCCATTATGTCGTCACAAAATAAACAATGATTTACGTTATGGTTCTCGCTTAGTCCCTTATTTTTGTATAAACCCAAAGGCCACCACAACACACCTCTTAGTTCCCTATTTGGGATTTTTTTTCTTATTGACAGTTTTGGATAATTCCACAAAATTCTACTAGTGTCCTTTTAGTTTCACATTCTGCCCTAATCATCTGTCTCTCTATGTCCTTCACTCTAATCGTTAATTTTTAATGAAGCTGTTTTCTTTACCGTTCATATCCCAATATAGCCCCATTCCTATTTTGTCTAGCATACTTTTTACATTCGATAACCAATAATCCTCATCCAAGTGTCTCATCTGGTGCTGGTAAGCTAGGTTTAATATTTCCCTCCCTTCTCCCATTTTAATCTTAACCAATATTTTACTATTTTCTTACTTATGTCTGCTTGGATGCTGATATCTCCACATTTAGTTCTCACTCCACTATTTGCTGAACATTCTGGTAGACCCATTATTATTTTACAGAATTTGTTACTTATGACATCTAGTTCTTTTTTGTCAACTTCTATACCCCATATTTCAACTCCATACAGTGCTTTTGATACAACAAGAGCACTGAAAACATTTTTATGTAGCTTGTATTCTAAATTAGGCATCTTCTATTCTAAAGCCTTTATACTTGATAGGGCGGCCAAACCTTTTATTTTTGCATGGCGTATCTGTTCCTTCCACAACCCATTCGCTGTTAGTATCATTCCTAGATATTCTAATTTATTTACAACTTCTAATTCAACACCATCTAACCACCATCGCCTTTCATTTCTTTTTCATTTATTTCCTCTTTTACAAACCATTACTTTTGTTTTCTTGGTATTTATTTTCAAATTCCATGCATTACAGTATTCTACCATTTTTTAAGGTTTCTTTGCATACCGACTGTTGTTAGTGAGAGCAACAGGGTGTCGTCTGCGAAGACTAGGCCGGGGATCTCTTTATTGTATAAGCAAGGGCTAGTCCTATCCTCCTTCCCTAGGTATTCTATTACATCATTAATAAAAAGCAAAAACAGTACTGGTGATTGTTTACATCCCTGCTTCAGTCCAATGTTCGAGTGGATCTTGCCTATCATTAAATCTTCTTTAACTTTAATTGAACATATCACTTCGGCATATAATTCTTCTATGGCTTTAATCATTTTAATTGACATTCCTATTCCAGCCAGCTTCAAAACGACCGCCCGTCTGCTAACTGAATCAAAAGCTTTTTGTAGGTCTTTTGCTGCGATGTATAATCTACCACCTTTCTTTCTTATGTACTTGTCCATTAATGTTTTGATTATAAATACATTGTCTGTAGTTCTCATTCTTTTCCTGAATCCTGATTGGTATACCGAGAGAATAGAGTAATCCTCTGCCCATTTCATTTTAGCTAAAATCCCAGTGTAGATCTTACTTAGTGAGTCCAACAATGTAATCCCCCTATAGTTGTTTGTATTCGATCTTTCTCCCTTTCTTTTGTAGATCGGGCAAATTACTCCTTCCTGCCAAGATCTTGGAATTTTTCTTCCCTCAAATATTTTGTTGAATATTTTAGTTATTATTTCAAGCATCTGACCGTTATTACCTATCTCTTTCCAGAATTAATACGTAATTCCATTAGCAGCACCTGATTTTCCGCCCTTCCCTTTTTTCATTACATCTAGTACTTCGTCTATGGTTATTATATCGTCTAGTATAGGCAGCCTAAACTCTACATGTCTCAGTATACCAATTTCGTTTTTGTTCTCTTCCCATGTGTCATTACCCCCTAATAACCCCTTGAAATACGTTAACCATTCCTCATTGGATATGTTTACTTGATCACAGCTTGTATATCCTTTACATATTGTGCTAATTTTGTTCCATACTTTCTTCGTTTCATTTTCGTTACAGTACTTATGTAATATTTTTGACTCTTTGTCCTGCCATTTCCTTTTCCTGTCGCTTATTAAATCTTTGTATTCCTTCCTCTGTTTACAAAAATCTTCTCGTAAAACCTGAGATCCCTCATTTCTATACATTTTTAAAGCCTTGATCACTTGATTTTTCTTCTCGTTACACTCCTCTGCATACCATACATTCCTTTTAAATTGTCTACTCTTACTCACAACCATTTTTTTACCAGCTACTTCTATTGATCTTTCAAGCATTCTTATTGCTTCATCTAAGTTGTTTTCCTCTATCTTATGCTCCATGCCTATTCTCAGAATTTCAAAGGTTTTACCCCTATAGTAATCTCTAAATTGTTCTCTCTTTTCCTCACTCCACCTGTATCTTACTAATTTTCTCTGTTCATAGTTAAAGAATTGTTTGTCTACTTTACTATCTTGCTCTTTCAGTAGCCGAATAACAACTGGGAAATGATGGGACGCTGTCCAATTTTTTACCTGGATTTCTTTAATAAGAGTTAAAGCCTCTCTAGGTGCCAACACTAGGTCTGTAACACTCCCTCCTGACTCCACTATATATGTTAGGTTGGCTGATTCATCTTCCGGCCATCCCCCATTTAAGATGTACAATTCCTCTATCGCACATATTTCTAATAATTTTTCTCCATTTTTATTACACTCTTTGTCTTTGCTTCTCCTTCTTTCTATTAATATTTCCCCGATTTCCTTATCATATAATGGATTATTTAAGCCAACCCTTGCGTTGAAATCACCCATTATAATTATTCCTGCTTCTTCATTTACTAATTTTATCTGATTTACTGCATCAACGAGCACTTCAAAGAAGTTTTTCTTCTCAAACGGGGACACTGGTGGGTGATTGTAACCAAAACCAATAAACATATCTCTCCCCTTTTGATTTCCTTTTTTAGTTTTGACCCAAATCATTTCCTCACATTCTGATTCCCATATCTCCACTTGCCTGCAAATTTCGTCTTTTACGATAGCTGTTATCCCTCCTGGGTGACGCCCTTTCGGACTCCTTTTATATTTTGTTTTACTCCAGACCTTGAATCCCGGTATTTTCACATTTTTTCTAGGCGGCAACCATGTCTCTACTATCCCAATAATCTCACTCTCCTCATTAAATCTATAAATTCATATTCATATATCAGGAATCAAAAAGGAAATGGAATCCAAATACCTATAATGGTGGGAGAAGGGGGTGAACACTATTTAACAGATACTGAGAAAGCAAACCTCTTTAGTAGGGAATTTAGAGATTCAGTAGATGATTGTCAAGAGTTGGACACCGAAACAGAAATTACAGAGGGACAGACACAGAGGGAAACAAGAAGCTTCTCGTGCACAAATGAAGATATTTTCAGAGAAATCCAACAGCTTCAGCAAGGAAAAGCAGCAGGAAGTGATCAAATTACTGGGGAGGTGATAAAGACAATGGGGTGGTACATAGTGCCATATTTAAAATTTCTCTTTGACTATGTCATAAATAATAGTGTAATACCAAAGGAATGGAAGGAATCTATATTAATACCAATTTATAAAGGAAAGGGTGATAAAAGGAAACCAGAGAACTACAGACGAATCAGCCTGACCAGTATAGTTTGTAAAATACTGGAGAGTTTAATATCAACGTACATCAGAGGGATATGTGATGATAAAAATTGGTTCATGAGGAGCCAGTATGGATTTAGAAAGAAACATTCTTGTGAGGCACAACTGGTGGGATTTCAGCATGACATATCAGATCAATTGGATTCAGGAGGCCAGTTAGATTGCATAGCCATAGATCTTTCCAAAGCCTTTGATAGAGTGGAACATGGAATATTATTAAAGAAATTGGAGGGAATAGGATTGGACGTAAGGGTTACACGTTGGGTAAAAACATTTCTAAATTCAAGGGTTCAGAAAGTCAAAGTAGGAATTAACGAATCGCAGGAAGAGATGGAAGGGAATTGCACAGGGTAGCATAATCGGTCCGTTACTTTTCTTAATATACGTAAATGATTTAGGGAAAAATATAACATCAAAGATAAGATTGTATGCAGATGACATAATTGTTTACAGGGAAATAAATACCATTGAGGATTGTTCAGAATTACAAATGGACCTTGAGAGTATCCAACAATGGGTTAAAGAGAATAACATGAAAGTTAATGGAGGCAAATCAACTGTTACAACATTTACAAACAGGAGTTTTAAAACTGAATTTGAATATACTTTGGATGGGGTAGTTGTCCCAAAAGATGGCAAGTGCAAATACTTAGGTGTAAGATTTGAAAGTAATTTGCATTGGAAGGGTCATGTGGATGACATTGTTGGGAAAGCATACAGATCGTTACATGTCATAATGAGGCTACTTAAAGGATGCAACAAAGAATTAAAATAAAAAAGTTACCTAAGTATGGTTCGTCCATTATTGGAATATGCAAACAGTGTTTGGGATCCTCACCAAGAATACCTAATAAAAGAAATAGATAGTGTGCAGAGGAAAGCAGCAAGATTTGTAACAGGGGATTTCAGGAGAAAGAGTAGTGTATCAGAAATGTTAAAGAAACTAGGGTGGGAAACTTTAAGTAAGAGAAGGGAGAAAACTAGACTTATAGGTTTATATAGAGCCTATACAGGAGAAGCAGCATGGGGAGATATCCGTGAGAGGCTTCAGTTGGAAAATAATTATATCGGTAGGACTGACCACAAATACAAAATTAGAAGGAATTTTAGCAGAAGCGATTGGGGTAAATTTTCATTCATTGGGAAGGGCGTGAAAGAGTGGAACAGTTTACCAGGGGTAGTGTTTGATCCTTTTCCAAAATCTGTACAGATATTCAAAAAGAGAATAAACAGCAACAGAGAAAATAAATGAAGTGTTAGAGGGCATTCGACCAGTGCAGGTTATTGTAAATTTAAAATGTGTGTAAATAAATTAATTCCATCCCCTGGTCTAAGGAGTTTGGACAGCCAAAGTAGGGGACTGCCTGTAGGGGTGAAGTACAGTGGGGACTTCGAGGGCCCTGGGACCGTTACGGTAGCTGTGAAGGCACTTCAGGAACTCTGAAAAGTGGTGGTAAAAGGGGCTCTGGTTAAGCCGCAGCAGGTCGTTATGCTACTTAGGTTCCAGAATGGGTAAAGAAAAGAAAAAGTAAATAAATGCAATGTAAATTTTAATCTTATACCAGTTGTACAGTATCATTTGAAGTAATTCCACATACTGTATATCAGATGACTATATTTGTATGTAGTACAGGAGATATTATAAGTAGAATTTTGTAAACAATGTAAATTTATTAAGGATGAGCTGTGTGTTTAATAGAAAAAATCGTTAGCGTAAATTATATAATATTGTATTATAGGAAAATTTTATTCTCTTGTTAATTTAATATTAAGTGCTTGACAATAATGTATTTTAGTGTACCATTTGCCACCGAGGTAAACACCTCATTTGCAAATAAAGAGATTTTGATTTGATTTTGAAATTCATCATTTCCCAGTTTACTTAATATGCCCTCTATGTTGATTAATCCCACTACCCAGTCTAGTTATTTGTTCATAGGTATATCTGATGCTACCAGGGCCTTGCTTCTCGTTATTCGGGCTTTTTCTAATCGTATAACAGATCCACTTGGGGAGCTAATTATTTCCTCCTCTAACCCTCTAGCTTCCTCAGACCTTGTCAATCCTTTCTTTGCCCATATGTCCTTTAAATTTAACG
Organism: Anabrus simplex; assembly: GCF_040414725.1. Taxonomy (NCBI): domain Eukaryota; kingdom Metazoa; phylum Arthropoda; class Insecta; order Orthoptera; family Tettigoniidae; genus Anabrus; species Anabrus simplex. Next base: position 257,060,392 of record NC_090266.1, read on the forward strand.
CTGACTTACGTTTCTTTTCTTCTTTTCTCCCTGCCGTGTCTTGCTTCCTCTGGACCACTTCTTCTTCTTGGGTTGATCTCCTGGGTAGGTGATGTCTAGTTTCTGTCGTCACAACATCCAGTTCATTGTCCCTGCTTGGTAGGATTTCACACGTACCTGTTGACTCAGGAGTGCTGGCGTCACTCACTGGACTGCTGTTCTTCCGCTTAGCTGACGTATCAGGGCAATATCCTAGCTCACGGAGCTGACCAACTGCCCATGTCCTGCTCCACGAATCGGCCGATATTATGAGTCTGTTTCCACGTATAAAGGCTTTTAGACACGAATGCCTAGCTTTTCCTTGATGGAAACGTAGTGTGTGTACTGTGTGTAAGTCTGTGATATCCGTAGTAGATAATGGTGTAAGATGCAGTGAAAATGTAGCAAATGCAGTAGAGTAGTTAAAAATGGGATTCTATGTCGTAAGTGTGATGAATGGTACCATTTTCGTTGTGCAAATATTGTAAATAGGACTGATAATGAAGAAAGTGAGTGGGTGTGTCCCGAGTGTAAACAAACCGATAGTGAGGCAGAACAACAAGAAAGAGAGACATATGAAACAATAATTAAGATTTTAGGAGTGCTACAAGAAGATTTATGCGCTCTGAAACATGACAATGAAAACTTAAAGGACAGAATAAAGAAACTGGAAGATAAAGAAGACATTGGAGAAGAAATATCGCCGTGGACGGAAGTGACGCGTAGCCATTTTAGGCCTAATGTTAAACATATGGGAGAAGCTACGTACAACTTAAAACCGGGAAAAAACTCTTTGCAGTGCCAAAATAGATTTCAGTTACTTCAGCAAGTTCCAGAAGAAGACATACCAAGTTTTCCAAATAATTTTAAATCCAGTGGAGGTAACCTACAGAAGAAGAAAACCAACCGAAAGTCAAGATCGCCAAAGATTCATCTCTACGCAGACAGTCAAGGGCGGGGTATGGCAGAAGGCATCGAGGATGAGCTGCGGAATCCAGAACCTGAGGTTTTAGGACTAATAAAACCAGGTGCCAAAACTGAAGACGTCCTTTCAAGTTGTGATCCTGTGTTAGAGAAGGACAATTATGTGGTAATTGTGAGTGGTACAAATGACATTGCTGCAAATGAAGGTGAGGAACTAATTATGACTCTCAGAGGTAAGATTTCCAAACTACCTGACTCAAAAGTAATTGTAGTTAATGTGCCACCTAGGTATGACCTTTCAGAGGACTCATGTGTGAACAAAGCTGTACATGATGTAAATATAAAAATCAAGAGATTATGTAAGAGTTTTAGAAATGTCTATGTAGTAGATACTTTAGGCCTTGGCAAGAAAATGTTTACTAGGCATGGGTTGCATCTGAATGGTAATGGAAAAGCAAATCTCTGTAGACAAATTGCTACAATTATCAACAGAGATTTGCAAAGTAATCTGTACTTAAGAAAACCCATACCACTAAACTGGCACATACAGGGAAACTTGCCAGAAAACCCAGACCCTTAAATCAAGATCCATGCACAAGGATCTGGGTTCCAGGGACGTTCTCAACTCATGAGTCAAACGTTACCCAATTGCAACAGTCAAGTTTTAGGGAGGAAGGAGGTCTGAGATTGCTCTTGGTAAACTGTCAGAGTGTAGTAAATAAACAATTAAAATTCGGTACATTGATGGAATCTTATGAGACTGATGTGGTGATAGGAGTAGAATCATGGTTGAGAGAAGGGGTGGGTAATAGAGAAGTATTTCCAGAAGTGTACACAGTCTCTCGTAGAGACCGAGGAGATAAAAAGGGATGGGGGGTGTTTATTCTGGTGAAGGAAACTTATTGTTCACATGAATGGTTTACCGATGAAACGGATGAAATATTAGGGATAAAATTAGTTTGTCATAAAATGAAGGAGGTGGGAATTATAGGAACATACAGGCCTGGAAGAGAGGAAAGAGACATGGAAATATTTGAGAAAGTAATAGATTATACTCATAAAAACAATAATAATGATATGGTAATAATTGGGGGAGATCTAAACTTTCCTGAAGTTGAATGGAATGGAGCTGCAAGTGAAGCCCATGAACAGAAACTGCCAAATAAGTTAATTTGGGAGGGAGAATTTACACAAGTAGTACAAGAACAGACTCGTCTCAACTCGTCTCAATAACTTCCTAGATGTATTCTTGGTTAAACCATGGGAAATTGTTGATAAAACTGAGGTAATTGAAGGAATAGGTGACCATAAGGCTGTAATAATGGATGTAGGACTGGTACCAAAAAGGCTTAATAAGAGGGTCACACAAGACAAGAAAATACAGAAAAACTAAAGTTGATGAATTTGGGACTTATAAATCACAATTCAGTTGTTGGATAAGTGAAGGGAGTAATGTGGATACACTTTGGGCTAAATTTAAAGGAATCATTTGGGAAGGAGAGAAGAGATTTGTACCTGTTAAGAAGGGTAAAATGACCTCAGACCCTGTTTATTATACAAGGGAAATAAGAAAATTAAAAAGAAAATGTAAATAGTAAACAGGAAAATCAAAGAGGGTAGGGAGAATAGAGAAACTAGAAAACAGCTAATGAGGGAACTGAATAGAGTGAAAAAGGAAGCAAAAGAGAATTATATGAATGGCATTCTTCAAGAGGGTAATGACCACAAAGGGAAATGGAAAAAGCTGTATTCATATATTAGGAATCAAAAAGGAAAAGGAATCCAAATTCCTACAATGGTGGGAGAAGGGGGTGAACACTATTTAACAGATACTGAGAAAGCAAACCTCTTCAGTAGGGAATTCGGAGATTCAGTAGAAGATTGTCAGGACTTGGAAACCATAACAGAAGATAGAGAGGGAGAGACACATAGGGAAACAAGAAGCTTCTCATTCACAAATGAAGATATTTTCAGAGAAATCCAACTGCTTCAGCAAGGAAAAGCAGCAGGAAGTGATCAAATTACTGGGGAGGTATTCAAGACGATGGGGTGGTATATAGTGCCTTATTTAAAATTTCTCTTTGACTATGTCATAAATAATAGTGTAATACCAAAGGAATGGAAGGAATCTATAATAATACCAATTTGTAAAGGAAAGGGTGATAAAAGGAAACCAGAGAACTACAGACCAATCAGCCTGACCAGTATAGTTTGTAAAATACTGGAGAGTTTAATATCAACGTACATCAGAGGGATATGTGATGATAAAAATTGGTTCATGAGGAGCCAGTATGGATTTAGAAAGAAACATTCTTGTGAGGCACAACTGGTGGGATTTCAGCAGGACATATCAGATCAATTGGATTCAGGAGGCCAGTTAGATTGCATAGCCATAGATCTTTCCAAAGCCTTTGATAGAGTGGAACATGGAATATTATTAAAGAAATTGGAGGGAATAGGATTGGACGTAAGGGTTACACGTTGGGTAAAAACATTTCTAAATTCAAGAGTTCAGAAAGTCAAAGTAGAAATTAACGAATCGCAGGAAGAGATGGAAGGGAATTGCACAGGGTAGCATAATCGGTCCGTTACTTTTCTTAATATACGTAAATGATTTAGGGAACAATATAACGTCGAAAATAAGATTGTATGCAGATGACATCATTGTTTATAGGGAAATAAATAACATTGAGGATTGCTCAGAATTACAAAGGGACCTTGAGAGTATCCAAGAATGGGTTGAAGAAAATAATATGAAGGTTAATGGAGGCAAATCAACTGTTACAACATTTACAAACAGGAGCTTTAAAACCGAATTTGAATATAGTTTGGATGAGGTAGTTATCCCTAAAGGTGGCAAGTGCAAATACTTAGGTGTGAGATTTGAAAGTAATTTGCACTAGAAGGGTCATGTTGATGACATTGTTGGGAAAGCATACAGATCGTTACATGTCATAATGAGGCTACTTAAAGGATGCAAGAAAGAATTAAAAGAAAAAGTTACTTAAGTGTGGTTCGTCCATTATTGGAATATGCAAACAGTGTTTGGGATCCTCACCAAGAATACCTAATAAAAGAACTAGATGGTGTGCAGAGGAAAGCAGCAAGGTTTGTAACAGGGGATTTCAGGAGAAAGAGTAGTGTATCAGAAATGTTAAAGGAACTTGTTTGGCAACCTTTAAGTAAGAGAAGGGAGAAAACTAGACTTATAGGATTATATAGAGCCTATACAGGAGAAGAAGCATGGAGAGATATCCGTGAGAGGCTTCAGTTGAAAAATAATTATAATGGTAGAACTGACCACAAGTACAAAATTAGAAGGAATTTTAGCAGAAGCGATTGGGGTAAATTTTCATTCATTGGGAAGGGCGTGAAAGAGTGGAACAGTTTACCAGGGGTAGTGTTTGATCCTTTTCCAAAATCTGTACAGATATTCAAGAAGAGAATAAACAACAACAGAGAAAATAAATGAAATGTTAGAGGGCATTCGACCAGTGCAGGATATTGTAAATAAAAAATGTGTGTGAGTAAATTAATTCCATCCCCTGGTCTATGGAGTTTGGACAGCCCAAGTAGGGGACTGCCTGTAGGGGTGAAGTAGAGGGGGGACTTCGAGGGCCCTGGGACCGCTACGGTAGCTGTGAAGGCCCTTCAGGAACTCTGAAAAGTGGTAGCAAAAGGGGCTCTGGTTAAGACGCAGCAGGTCGTTATGCTACTTAGGTTCCAAAATGGGTAAAATATAAATATGTAAATAAATTCAATGTTAATTTTAATCTTATACCAGTTGTATATTATTATTAGAAGTAATTTCACATACTGTATGTGAGTTGAGTATGTTTGTAATATATTATAAGTAGAATTTTGTAAACAATATAAATTTATTAAGGATGATGTATATGTTTAATAGAACAAGTTATTAGCGTAAATTGTATAATATTGTATTCTAGGAAAATTTCCTTTGTCTCTTGTTAATTTAAAATTTAGTGCTTGACAATAATGTATTTTAGTGTACCATTTGCCACCGAGGTAGGCACCTCATTTGCAAATAAAGAGATTTTGATTTGATTTGATAGTGTTTGTATGTTCTCCATTTCTTCCTTGTCGAGATCTTTCTTGATCCATATCTTCGTGCCTTTCAGGTTTCTCGTGTTTTCCAAAATTTTTCGAGCCTTCAAACCAGATACCATGCAGACTTTTACTGGTCTTTTCCACATATTTCTTCCTAATCTAAAGGCGTTATCAATATTACTCTCGTTGCACTCTATTTTCAAACTCTCTCTCATTAGAGAAAGTATTCTATCTATCAAGTCGTTAAAGTTCTGTCTTACTGGTTCTGCCAATCCGTAGATTATTATGTTTTTCTTCCCATCTTCTTTCGACCGTGTTTTTCCTTTTTCCTCGAGTTGCCTTAATTTTTCTTCTAGCTCCAGTGTTTTCGTCTTCATACCACATATTTCATTTTTATTTTGTGATGCACTCTCTTTAATATCCTTCAGTTCTGTTTGTATAAATGATTTCAAGTCTTTGAATTCATTTTTCTGTTCCAGGAGTTACGTCTATTAGCACTGCGAGAGTATCCTCGTACATGCATAATTGACTGGAATTCTATAGAAGGTGTACGCGATTTAAGAACAATGCATAACGAGTGTTTCCCCGTTGACTGTCCGCGCCATTTACCACATGTTGCAAGACATTCAGGCAGCTGTGCTATGTTCAACGTTCACGTAGTTCATAGTTGGTTAAAATCGTCAGATGGTGTGATGAGAATAGTGTGTTCAGTGATGAACAAATTTAAGAAATAAGGTGTGAGCAGATTCAATAAATTTGAGTGGGCTTTCTTCCCTGAAAACATATTATCTATTTACGAACAGCATCAGTTAAGTGCGCTCTGGCAGTATCTACCAGATCATCTGAAGGCGAACTTACACCATGCTTGTCAGGATTCAGGAGCTAACAACAACGACAACGTCCGAGCTTGATTCAGCTAATAATTCATCAATTATTGAGGTGAAGAAAAAAATAGATTTAATAGCATCCTTTTTTTCCTTGCTTGCTTTTTTAGTTTTATTCAGCTACTAACTAATTTTTTCTGCTATGCAGGTCTCTCCTCATAGCGGCAACAACAACAACAACAACGTCCGAGCTTGATATTAGTTACTATTTCATCAATTATTAAGGTAAAGAAAAAAATATTAGTTTCCTTTTTCTTGCTTGCTTTTTCTGTTTTATGCTGGTATCAACTAATTTTTCTTTCTTTTTATCCCCTCTGCAGGTCTCTCCTCGTGGTGGCAGTCGAAGGTTCAGTCCCTGCAGATCTCTCCTCGTGGTTGCAGTTACAAATTCAATCGAAATTTTATGTTTTAAAAGACCTCTGTAATTTTCCATTCAATAAACTTGATTGTAAAAAAAGAAATATGTTCTCTTTTTCATTCTCCTATTCCTACTTTGGTTAGAGTACAAGGAGTAAAAGGAGAGGCAGCGCAGGATAGTTGAAAGAAAAACAACTTTTTGATCATCTAGTTTAGAGTTTTTTTGGAAAAGAAAAGATTAAATAAAGGTTTACAATGCACTTTAATATATATATATGATAGAAAGTTAACTTACAGTACAATAGTATACAATGTACTTGAGAAAGTATAAATACATTGCAATACATTGAATAAAAGGAACAGCGAGTGAAATTCTATAAGATTACATATTTTTTTCATAATTAAATAAACTTAAATAGTATACAATGTACTTTAAAAGAGAAAGTATAAATACAGTACAATACATTGAATAAAACAAACAGCGAGTGAAATGTTTATCTAGTTTGAAATTCTATAAGATTACATTTTTTCTTTAATTAAATACAGAAGAAACAACATTTTTTCTTTAATTAAATACAGAAGAAACAAAAGTTTCTAGAATAAAATGATTAAAGTAATCACAAGAGCTTCTCCTCTTATTAATAATCACCTTCAGAGTCAATTACATTATTTTTCATACAGAAGGGTAAACTGATGACGAAGTGGAGGAGGTGCTCACAAAAAAGCAAACCTACTTTGCAAGATAGCTGTACATTAGTTATACTTCTTTTCTCTGCAAGACTGTAATGTCCAAATGGTAATGTATTAATTTTGTTATCTGTGATGTACCTTTTGTCATCATTAGTTGTGAGTGCTTGTTTGTATTGACGAACCGTGAACACAGAATGAGAAGTAGAAGTGATGCACACTTGTAGTTTGATCACTCGTTCACCTTCATACAGACAACGTCTATACTGATTAATTGTAAGGTGATCGACAACATTTTTTGACACCCTTAGCTTCACATGTAGGTTTCTCTTTTTCACACAAGTTAATAGCATACATCTTTGGTCGCAAACCTACAAATTCTTCAACAATACTTCCACCGTTTTCATCCTTCATCAAACCTATTTCACCTGAATTTTTCTTTCAATTTGGAAAGGATTATTCATCATAATTTCCTGTGTCAAACAAAACTGAATTTTTCTTCATAAACTCGTATATATCAAATGAAAACTTATATATCAAACTGTCGGTGTCAGTGTATAGTAGTTGTGAGTTTGAATCTGTGTTTCTCAAAATAACGTTGTAGTGAAAATCGTTCATTTTCATTTTTGACAAATCTAAAATTGTAGCACCGAGGTAAACCGATTGATTGTGAAGAATTTGAAGTTTCTTCATTTCGATAATCATACACTGATCGTCTACTATAATACGACGTTTGAAGTTTGCTCTTGAGATCAACGTACGTGCACCAGAACGACCCTCCCACTGTGTGACCCATCTGACGTGGCGCAGCTTCCTTACGTTCATTAATGAACGACCAAAAATTGCGTTATTCATTAATTTATAGAAACTTTTCTCGAACTCATTTTTTGCTAACTTTCGTTTCTCTGTGTTCAAATCAATGTAGCATTTTAACCATGCGCTCTGATTAAACTGAATCGCTCTGTAAATGCGAGCTACTTTCATACCTAATTCTACACACTGTTTTAATAGCCTATAATGAAGAACATACCGTTCCTTGTTGTAAAGAGTGCTCATTTGTTTTGTAGATTTTTCTGGACACAATGGATAATCGGCATGTTTATCATGAAGTTCTGGCGGGTATATTAAATCAACTTCTACCATAAACCCAACATCTGCTTCATCTCCTACATTCTAATGTCTAAATTCTCAACGTTTTCGACCCATTGAAAGCCACCCGTTGGAAGAAACTGTTGCATAGCGAATCCATACAAACTGTTCACGTCAAGGTACATTATGTACGACTCCGGTTTGGACTCATCGTATGTTAACATGTACTTGTTATTTGCTACTGCATGCCGCGTAACGCATTGCACATTACCACCGCGCATGGAGCGTTCGAAAAACTACAGCATGTCGACATCTTGAAGTAATTCTAGCTGGACAGCTGTTATTTTTTTCATAGCACTCCATGCCATAGACGGTACCGTGTAGAAATGAGCGGCATCAATACCATATGTCTCTTTTCCACTCAATCTAAAGTTTTCAAATACATCGGCCAAGAGTAAAGTATCGATTTACAAGTAAAGATCAGAATATTCACCCAACGATTTACAGTTAAACTTATTCCAAATAAGGTGAGCAAACGCGTAGTTTTCTTCCGAAACAGTTTCACCCTTTAAAGAGCTAAAGAATGAACTCTTTAGCGGTAAACTAGTATCGTCTAACACCTCCATGCTAGTAATATATTCGTATGGAAATATCCCTTTCCGAGAAGCGTGTTTAAACTGTAAATCATCGGTGAAATACCGTCTCCTTACAAGCTTTGATTCGTCACTAAGTAATAGTGACATTTTGTCCATTGAAAAAGGAATGAAGTTGTAAGTGTCTATAAATCTTAGTTCAACACATTGTCTTTGGTTATAACGTATGAAGTTTGAAAATCATTTGTATCGTTCCATGTTCACTGCTAATAGTTTAATGTTCGTTCTGTGATTTGTCACTACATCCCCTCCCTTCCCATACAGTTCTCTAATTATGAAATGACCATCATAGGCTGTCAAGTTATGGAATGCTACCGGCAAGATTGAAATTTTACGATACCGTAAGTTACACGATTGATGTGCTGATCCCCTGTAGACACCCGTTAAATGGCAATGATTGCGAACTTTAATTTCATTATCTGCAATTTCCTTCTCACATATGTGACATAATGTAGACGAGAGAAATTCATTTTCTTGCTCAACAGTTTCGTTTCAAAATAATAGGGCGCAAGCGTGTCCTCTAAGTTATACATCTCATCTACGAACCATTTAACACAATCACTACCTCGATAGAGTTTGAAAGAACACTAATCTCTGTCAAAACTACAGAGTAAATAATATGCTACAATGTATGGCACATGTTCGTGAATTGGAGTTGAATGTGTCGTGTTATCATTTGGAAAACAAGTAGACACAGGTTTCAGTATGCATTCGGTGTCAGCATACACAATAAAAGGCACTGGCTCTTTAACCTTATACTCTGCAAAGTACACTAGCCGTTCCTTATCCGAAGGCATTATACTTTTGCCCACCGGAAATTGTATACAGTCATTACTGTGCAAAGCAAATTTTTCCTTATTGTAAAAGTAAGACAAACAGCGTCTGCAAATATAAATTCTATTCCGGTTCTTCGTAAGAGATGAGTGCACAAGACGTGCAAGATTCTTAATCAAACAAAAGTGATACTTCTCACGGTCGGCAATCTGAAGCATTAGAAGATCTACGATCTTTTCACACGTTTTATGTGAAATGTACAAAGGTACAAGAGTAAACTCTTTTTTGTCATCATTCTGTCCTATGCAAACCCAGTTGTTCTCGTCATACTGCGCTCCGAATACATTCACGGAGATTTCGTTTTGTTCTTCAAATTTTCTCATGTATCTCATTTTCATCGGGATTGGTATGTCTTTTAAATTTAAAATTGCATTATAATGTGGATAAGAAGAAATGCGATCTACATGATGTTTAGCTGGAACTATGCCAGCAACTACACTCCACGCAAAGCAAGCATCTCCCTTGTTCTGCAGATTAATAACTGCTTTCTTGTTTCTAATTGCTGTAGGCAACGTTAGACTAGTTGGCGACTTCCCCACGTCAAAACCTACATTTTTATTAATGTTTATCCGTAATTCGCGAATTCGTAGCAGAGACCAACCCGAATCACGAGCCTCGAACTCTGATAATTTTTTCAGAATCGGTTTCGTTACATGTTCGTTGTACCATTCTCTTAAATTAGTACCTTCGGTAATTTCAGTATTACTTGAATGAAAATAATTGTTATCGATTTTATCGTGAAGAACATGTTGTGTGCAGAGAACGGTATTTTTGCTTTTAATGCTTGTGTGTTAAGTGCTTTCTTCACATCTTTATTAAACCACACGTAAGATTTATCTAGGAACTCTTCGGGAAGTAAGAAATCATTTTTAACATTTACCACCGCTAGTGTGTACACTCTGCGCCGAAAAGCTTCCTCGATTTGTTTACACTGGAAAGCAGACAAATCTTCTATTTGAAAAGTTAACCCATTAACATCGCGAGCGTGAAAATAAATTCCTATCATCCGATTACGCATTTCCTCTAGCTCTTTAAGATTTTCAATCAGCTCGAACTGAGCTTCTTCTCGCTCCTCGCTAGGTTCGATCCGATGTGAAATTAGTATTGATCCATTTACCTCCCTCATAAACTCACGAATGCGTTCAAACGCTCTATCAAAATGAGCTTGCATTCTTCCGTCATCTTCATCTGTCTGTAAATTAATGTCTAGTTTTCTACGTTTGCTTGAAGGATACTCCATGGCTACAAAAAAATTACGTTTTTGTGCTAAATTTTTCTGCGTTCTCAAGACAAGTCCAGCAGTTGCTGTAGCAACGACTTATCAAGAATGAATTATCCGTCATCACCCAGTATAACCAACGAGCTAGCTCACTCGCTGCTACATCTAGTGAACAGTGAACAGCTTCGCTTGGAAACTCGTCCTGAAGCTTCCCTAACAATGTATTCCGGTAATGGGAAATTTTATTCGATTCTTGTGAAGAAAAGGAAAATTCAGTCTTGTAAATTTCTTCGAATGTATTGTAGCCTACAAATAGTAAAAAAATGTTCATCGCACTACAGCAGCTGTCACCTCCTGCTGGCTTTCATATGCTTTACACAGGTTCGTCACATATACTGTAAAATGAAAAAGTGCACACCCTTCAACATGCCGTGCAGTAGCAACCACTTCCTCCTCTCGATGTGATTGCAGACGCCGGCTCTGTATGCATGGATATGCTTGATGTTCAGTTCCCGGCTTAATCTCAACTTTCTTCCACTTCATCATAGCAATACCTCGGACCTGAAAAGAAGCAGCACATACTATTTCCAATTAACAAAACAATTATACAAATATGGTGAAAAAAGTTACCGTACATATAAGAACGAAAATACTCTCTTCATACTTACTTAGTTAAAATAGGTGTCGTAACTGTTGACATTCTCCTGTAGGAAGCACACTTGATGGTAGCCCCTCTCCATGCCTTTGTACATCATTTTCAAATTGTTTTTTAATGAATTTATTTCTTCTATTTCTTCTGCTGTAAGTTTTGCGAATTGCGCCGGCAGGAAAACACTCACAGTCTCCTCATCTTCCCCTTCTATATCAACGATTATTTTCCTCCCGAACCGTGTTTCTACCGCTCTCTGCGCTTTAACCTTGAATGGATGGTTAAGTTGCAACTCACTAAATTTCCTATTATGAAATTGTGGTGACTTTGCAATTTTGTTTAATTTCATTAGCATATCCATTCTGTTGAAGCTGCTATATCTTTTAAAATTAACAAACTAAATAAACTTACACTTACTGAAGAGGAAGGAAAAGTAGTAGTAGTAGTAGTAGTATTAGTAGACTCTTCCAACTAGATGATAGTTTTCATGTCGTGCTCTGTTCCTTAAATACTCCCTGCCACCACCTTCACTCCTCAACAGTGGGCTGGACTTGTCACTGGTTCACCTTCACTCGAAATTACAACCTACCATATACATCCTGTTCGTGATGGAGATAACCTTCAACAAGCTAGAAAGCGGTTCTTGCCTAGAAACAGCTGCACTGTAGCACTCCTTAGTGTTTCCCCCTCACCCACAGTAAGGGAGGAGGGAGGGTTCATTTTTTACATAAACTAACATCCTGTTCAGCTTTCACCAGCAAGTGACCTATTAAAGCAAATCCAGTTGCCACATAGTCACTGTACCTTGCCCACAACAGTAACCTTTCAAGAAATTAATTACCTCTGACATAATGACCTCTGAGTGTGGTGTTCTTATTCCACATGTGGTTGACCCCCTTAGCCAATGAAAGCCACTCCAGCAAGTGACCTTTTAAAGCAAATCCAGTCACAGCACCTTGCCCCACACCTTTCGAGATATAATTACCTCTTTCATAAAAACATCCGTGTATGTGTAGTTAACATTCCACACACGCCTTAGCAAGTGAGAGGCCCCCGCAGGGAGGGAAGCCCACGCGCAGGCGTAGTAGCTGCCGCTGCTCTAGAAGTCTTGTTGGTCCAGAAGTCTTCTAACTTATCTACTGAAAAGTTATGCTATTGTATACACTACATAAAATCCAGAATTAAATACCAGAAAGGCATACCTTTGCATACGGAACAAATATAATGTGGCACTTGGAGATGTTAAAATTTGTATAAATATTAATTTTATACACAAAATCTAAGAATTCGTGTAAAGCATCCAACTCAGTAATCAAGGGTGTCACATCATAATGCAAAATCTGTGGCTAGAAATGATTCTAATTTGTTTAATAATTACTTCATCCATTCAGTAGAAGACATCTGTTCTTAACTTCAACAGTATGGTTTTTGAAATGCTGACGAGCTTAAATTTCATACTGACGACATGTAAGTTACATTTTAAATGGAAAATTTTTAACTGAGAAGAAATGAAAAATGTTGTTAATAATATGAAACCTTCGAACAGCAAGGATCTCTATGATTTTACCAACATTTTAAAATCTCTCATTAGTTCTATCTGTATCCTTCTGACAGAGATTATAAATGAAAGCCTTCAAACAGGTTACTTTCCAGAACAACTAAGAATTTCAAGGGAAGTTCCTGTGTAAAAGAAAAGGCGTTAGGTCAGAATACAGCAGCTATCGTTCAGTCTCTGTTGTTCCTATTCTCTCCAAAATGTTTGAATGTGTGATGCAAGTACAAATTTATGAATAATTTGTGTCTAATAAACTTTTATCATAATCTCAGTCCGTGGCGGCTCGTGGGGTGTAAGTTAGGTGCAGCCCAACACGCGCGTGTGCAGTAAACGTATACGTTTTGAATAGGTGTGTTGGATAATCTAGCTAGAAGGAAATAAGGGATCGGGTGATCTTTTGGGAAGTTGATGGTCTACAAATATCCGCTGCATAACTTCCATGCACTTACTTTAAAAAACACAATGTACGGTAACTATAAAATTAACTGAAAACAAATATTACTCACATTCGGCAACGTCTATTGATTTTATGTTAAATCTATTTTTCGATCCTTTCAAACAGCGAACATGTCAATGATGTCATCGTAAAAGGGCATTGTATCCATCAAGTCACTGAGTAGTGACTTATCCAGGGATATGGTTGCCAGCGCAGTTATCCTGGGATATTGAATTCCGTAAGTAGGTTTTTATCCGCTTATGGCACGAAAATCTTCTTTCTGCTGAGGAAATGGTAGACGGTATAGAAAGTATTAAACAAAATAATTTATACGCTTCTTTGAACACGTCCTCGAGTTCATTTCTATTGAGCGACAGAATGATTTCCTCCAGACTGGTATTTTTGTAGGCAGAATCAGAATAGATATACTGAAGTTCATTTTTAACCTGTGTGCGGGGCTTTACCATTCGTTACGACATTTAAAGGTACGAAGCTCTTTTCACATTTCTCAGCAATTGCTTCTAACACATCCCAGAGTCTGTCTACAATATTATTTACCGTTTTCCGCCCATCAAGTTTACTTTTTTTAAACTCCCTCCTACCTTTTTATCAGCTATATGGTACTGCCCGATAGTCCTAACCTTCCTTTCTATCTCATTTATTTTTAACTACGACAAAAACTGCTTCATGATCAATAATGCCATATATTACTTCAGTTTCTCTATAGAGCTCCTCCGGTACTAGCACCACGTTCGGGATATTCTTCCCTCCGGCTGGTTCCATTACTTTCTGAATCAGCTGTCTTCCCTTATTAACGTATTAGCCATTTGTCATCAAATCAAACCAATATCAAAGATAGTTTGGTAAGTATCCAATCTCAGGTATGTTATTCCCCTATTCATAAAATACTAGTACAGAAACGTTAGGTCAGAAATCTCCACCAGTAATGAGTGATACAAAGAGTAGTTGCCGAGAGGTAAATGGCATCCAAAAGAAGGATAGCAACGATAAACCTCTCAATTTATTGCAAGTGAATATTCATGCGTTAGAAATAATTTGTTAGAAAGAAAAATTTGCCAAACCGAGAAAGTTGATGTGATCTGGTTTTTATACCGGAGCATGGGCTTTCTGAAAATTAAGTAGAACATTTTGTGCCCCATGGATATAGTGTTGCAGATATATTTTGTAGGAGTGAAAAGATAATGGAGGAGCTGGGGTTTTAGTTAGAGAGCGTTTTAAATTTGTAAAGATCGATGTAAGTCAATATTGTGTGGAATTAGAGGGAGAATTTAGTTGTGTGAAGCTGGCTGATCATTATTTGATAATTGTTAGATTGTATAGATCTCCGAATGTCGATGCTTATGTATTTCTTAAGGATCTTGAATTAGTGATGGGAAAAATGTTTAAGTTTAAGGCCAAAGTTGCTGTTTGTGTGGAAATTAACATAGAGATGGCATATTCAAATGAACAGGTTTCTAGAAATTTTTTGAATTTACTAAGAACTCTAAATATAACTTGCACAACAAATTACCTACACGTAATAATGCATGCTTGGATAATATTGTTGTTAATTTTTCAAAAGATTTGTATAAACTTAGACTTGTTGGTGGGAGTTTCGCAGATAACGACCCCTTGCTTATATCATTATATATTAACAGTCCTGACATAATTTACGATGACGAGCCTTTTCCGATGTGGGTAAAAATTCAGCGTGATGATTACATTAACATATTTATTGAAAATCTTGAACAAATTAACTCGGGCTTTGTATTTGAATTTAAAATGGGAGAAAATTATATTGAAACTGTATTTGGAAACTTTTTCGATAAATTGGTTCAATTGTGGCATTTATGTTCACCACTGGTAAAAATTAGTCGTAATATAAAACTTAAAAGCAAGACGGTGAACTGGTATACTGATGAATAGACTCAGTATAGAGAACGAATGCCTTTGCTGTATAGAATTTATAAAAACTCTTGTCGAGGAGGAACCGAATATAATGGGGTGTATAAAGCTTATCTTAATTGTAAAAAGTTATATAAAAGAAAACTTATCCATGCCAAAACTTTAGCTTGTGAAAAATATACTGAGAATGCACCCAACAAATGCAAGGCGGCATGGGGTGTTATAGTACAAGAAAACGTCCCTACTCGTACTCAAGACACATTTCTCGATCCTGAAGAACTGAATAATTATTTATTAAACTCTTTCAAGGAAATTGGAGAAATTAAGGCAAGAGGTATATCTGCGAGTGGCATTCTTCATAATCAGCTCCCCCTGCCCAAACACTTTCCATTGGGTTGAAATCACACCTCATGAAGTAATAAAAGTTAGCTTAAAATTATCAGTCTCTAAGAGTATGGATTGTTATTGGTTATCTAATTACATCATAAAAAGAATAATACATTTGATTTGTGAACCTCTACCTTTTATTTTTAATAAGTATCTAGAGTTTGAAGTTTTCCCTGATTTACTTAATATTTCTAAAGTTATTCCAGTATTTAAAAGTGGGGACAAGCAATTCCTTCAGAACTATCGTCCAGTCTCTATTGTTCCATTAATTTCTGAAATATTTGAATCACTTTTTTTACAATCAACTTAGTAACTATTTTGAAACTTACAATCTCCTATCCGACAGTCAGTTTGGGTTTCGACAAGGTAAATGTACTACTATTGCTGTTCTTGAAATTGATAATCAGATATCAAAAGCTTTTGAAAACAAGCAGGCCATCTCTTTGGTTATATGCCATATAAGTAAAGCTTTGATAGTATTTTTCATTAACTTTTACTTAGAAGGCTTGAGATATATGGGGTAGAGTATCACCCACTGCACATAATAGAGTCATACTTAAATAACAGGTATCAGTTTGTCTCGATTAAAATTAGGTATTCCACTTTGAAGGAAGTTACAACTGGTGTGACACAGGGTTCTGTCTTCGGTCCACTTTTATTTATTTTGGCAATCAACGTTTTACCCCGAAATGTCAGAGCTCATGCCCGTATATCCTATGCGGATGATACAACGTTAATTACAAAACACCAGAGCATCTCACGTTTGCATCAGATGTCACAGGAAGCTCTTGCAACTGCAATGCATTTGTTTTCGTCCAATAGGCTACTGTGCAATCAGGATAAAACTCAATTTCTCACACGAGGTTTATCCAAAGTTATTGAAAGTCAGTCTCAAACTTTTGGGTTTCCACACTGATGCCAAATTGAACTCGAAACCCACATTGAACTTGTTTGTAAAAATGTCTCGAGTGGCTTATTTGATATGGAAATTGAGGGACTTAGTTAGCAGTGACTACGTAAGAATGCCATGTTCCGAGCTGTCAGCGGAGAGATGGCGTGGAATGACATTAGTAAACGAATAAGTTTGAGTGGAGTTTATAAAAGTAGGAAAGATCACAATATGAAGATAAAGTTGAAATTCAAGAGGACAAACTGGGGCAAATATTCATTTATAGGAAGGGGAGTTAGGGATTGGAATAACTTACCAAGGGAGATGTTCAATAAATTTCCAATTTCTTTGAAATCATTTAGGAAAATGCTAGGAAAAGAACAGATAGGGAATCTGCCACCTGGGCGACTGCCCTAAATGCAGATCAGTATTGATTGATTGATTTGATAAAAATGTGTATATTTATGTATCATTGACATGTGTTAAAACAACATAAATGAATTCAGTACAAGGGAAAGCATTCACCTTCATGATACACGGGGCAAAGCAGACATTGACATCCCGATTCACAGGCTGTCAAAAACTGCTCACTCGCATACAATCACTTGTTTAAGATTATTTAATTAATTACCACATTCTGCAGAGTCCACTCCTTAAGTAATTTTAAAAGGAAGATGAATGATTTTTTAATAGAAAACCCATTTTTAATACCTCTGAATTCTTAGAAATGCATAATATTTGTACTAAGTTTTAATACAAGTTGTATGTTCATCTGTCGGGACACCGGGACAACAGGTTGAAAAACAGTACTGTCCTGTTCAAAACAGGATGTCTGGTCACTTTACATTGTGCCGGCTGCCGAAGCCTGTCACACTCTTCTGGGGGCGATGATTAATGACTGACAAATGAAATGATATTGGAGAGTGTTGCTGGAATGCAAGATGGCAAGAAAAACCGGAGTACCCGAAAAATCCTGTCTGTCCCACCTCCTCTTTGTCCACCACAAATATCACAAGGGGTAGCCGGGATTTAAACCACGGAACCCAGCGCTGAAAGGCCGGCGCGCTGCCGCATAAGGCACGGAGGCTCATTGCATAATTGTTTTTATGCCCTACTTACTACTTTTACGGTTATCGGAGAGTATCTAGAAGAAAGCTGGACCAGATTTTCGATAGAAGAATTCTGGACCAGCGGCAGCCACTGCGCATGCCCCGTGCGCTTCACTCCCTGAAGGGGCCTCTCACTTGGCAAGGCGTGTGTGGAATGTTAACTACACATACTGCAAGGTCTTAATGTGAGAGGTAATTAATTCTTGAAAGGTGTGGGGGGCAAGGTGCTGTGACTGGATTTTGCTGGAGTAGCTTTCACTGGCTAAGGGGGTCAACCACATGTAGAATGAGGACAACACACTCAGAGGTCTTTATGTAAGAGGTAATTAATTTTCTTGAAAGGTTACTCTTGTGGGCAAGGTACAGTAACTATGTGGCAACTGGATTTGCTTTAATAGGTCACTTGCTGGTGAAAGCTGAACAGGATGTTAGTTTATGTAAAAAAAATGATCCCTCACTCCTCTCTTACTAGAGGGGTGAGGGGGAAACACTAAGGAGTGCTACAGTGCAGCTGTTACTAGGCAAGATCCGCTTTCTAACTTGTTGAAGGTTATCTCTGTCACGAACAGGATGTTTATTGTAGGTTGTAATTTTGAGTGAA
The DNA here is from genome assembly GCF_040414725.1 of Anabrus simplex. Classification (NCBI taxonomy): domain Eukaryota; kingdom Metazoa; phylum Arthropoda; class Insecta; order Orthoptera; family Tettigoniidae; genus Anabrus; species Anabrus simplex. The sequence continues at coordinate 257,078,656 of NC_090266.1, forward strand.
GGTGAACTAGTGACAAGTCCAGCCTACTGGTGAGGAGTGAAGGTGGTGGCAGGGAGTATTTAAGGAGCAGAGCACAACATGAAAACTATCATCTAGTGGGAAGAGTTCTCTACTACTACTACTTTTCTTTCCTCTTCAGTAAGTGTAAGTTTATTTAGTTTGTTAATTTTAAAAAAGATATAGCAGTTTCAACAAAATGGATATGTTAATGAAATTAAACAAAATTGCCAAGGCACCACAATTTCATAATAGAAAGTTAAGTGAGTTGCAACTTAACCATCCATTTAAGGTTAAAGCGCTGAGAGCGGTAGAAACAAGATTTGGGAGGAAAATAATCGTTGATATAGAAGGGGAAGATGAGGAGACTGTGAGTGTTTTCCTGCCGGCGCAATTCTCAAAACTTACAGCAGAAGAAATAGAAGAAATAAATTCTTTAAAAAACAACTTGAAAATGATGTACAGAGGCATGGAGAGGGGCTACCATCAAGTGTGCTTCCTACAGTAGAATGTCATCAGTTACGACATCTATTTTAACTAAGTAAGTATGCAGAGAGTATTTTCGTTCTTAATGTAATTTTTTTTCGCCGTATTCGCATAATTGTTTTGTTAATTGAAAATAGTATGTGGTGTTTCTTTTCAGGTCCGAGGTGGTAATATGATGAAGTGGAAGAAAGTTGAGATTAAACCAGGAACTGAACATCAAGCATATCCAAGCATACAGAGTCGTCGTCTTCAAGTACATCGAGAGGAGGATGTGGTCGCTACTTCACAGCCTGTTGAAGATGAAGCGGGACAACTGAGCGCACAACAAGAACAAGAAGTGAGTGCTAATTGTATTGAACTATGGAACAGAGGGGGTTCTCTTTTTAATTATACAGTATATGTGACGAACCTGAGTAAAGCTTATGAAAGCCAGCAGGAAGTGACAGCTGCTGTAGTGCGATTTCTTTTGAGTGAACTTTCAAGTAATGAACATTTTCTACTATTTCTTGGCTATAATACATTCGAAGAAATTTATAAAATTGAATTTTCCTTTTCGTCACAAAATTCAAATAACATTTCCTATTACCGTAATACATTGCTAGGGAAGCTTCAGGAGGAGTTTCCTAGCGAAGCTGTACACTGTTCACGCGATGCAGAAGGTAGTGACCTAGCTCGATGGTTATACTGTGTAATGACGGATTGTACATTCTTGATAAGTCGTTGCTACAGCAACGGCTGGACTTGTCTTGAGATTGCTGAAAAATTTAGCATAAAATCGTAATTTTTTTTGTAGTCATGGAGTATCCTTCGAGCAGCAAACGTAGGAAACTAGACATTAATTTACAGACAGATGAAGATGCGGGTAGAATGCAAACTCATTTTGATAGAGCGTTTGAACGCATTCGCGCGTTTATGAGGGAGGTAAATGGATCAATACTAATTTCATATCGGTTCGAACCTAGCGACGAGCGAGAAGAAGCTCAGTTCAAGCTGATTGAAAATCTTAACGAGCTAGAGGAAATGCGTAATCAGATGTTAGAAATTTATTTTCACGCTCGCGCTGTTAATGGACTAACTTTTCAGATAGAAGATTTGTCTGCTTTCCAGTGTAAACAAATCGAGGAAGCTTTTCGGCGCAGAGTGTACACACTAGCGGTGGTAAATGTTAACAATGATTTCTTACTCCCCGAAGAGTTCCTAGATAAATCTTACGTGTGGTTTAATAAATACGTGAAGGAAGCACTCAAGACACAAGCATTAAAAGTAAATACCGTTCTCTGCACACAACATGTCCTTCACGATAAAATCGATAACAATTATTTTCATTCAAGGAACGCTGAAATTACTGAAGGTACTAATTTAAGAGAATGGTACAACGAACATGTAACGAGACCGATTCTGAAAAAATTATCAGAGTTCGAGGCTCGTGATTCGGGATGGTCTCTGCTACGAATTCGCGAATTGCGGATAAACATTAATAAAAATGTAGGTTTTCACGTGGGCAAGTCGCCAACTAGTCTAACGTTGCCTACAGCAATTCGAAACAAGAAAGCAGTTATTAATCTGCGGAACACACGAGATGCTTGCTTTGCGTGGAGTGTAGTTGCTGGCTTAGTTCCAGCTAAACATCGTGTAGATCGCATTTCTTCTTATCCACATTATAATGCAATTTTAAATTTAAAAGACATACCAATCCCGATGGAAATGAGATACATGAGAAAATTTGAAGATCAAAACGAAATCTCCGTGAATGTATTCGGAGCGCAGTATGACGAGAACAACTGGGTGTGCATAGGACGGAATGATGACAAAAAAGAGTTTACTCTTGTACCTTTGTACATTTCACATAAAACGTGTGAAAAGATCGTAGATCTTCTAATGCTTCAGATTGGCGACAGTGAGAAGTATCACTTTTGTTTGATTAAGAATCTTCCACGTCTTGTGCGCTCATCTCTTACGAAGAACCATAATAGAATTTATATTTGCAGACGGTGTTTGTCTTACTTTTCTAATAAGGAAAAATTAGCTTTGCATACTAATAACTGTATACAATTTCCGGTGGGCAAAAGTATAATGCCTTCGGATAGCGAACGACTAGTGTACTTTACCGAGTATAAGGTTAAAGAGCCAGTGCCTTTTATTGTGTATGCTGACACAGAATGCATACTGAAACCTGTGTCTACCTGTTTTCCAAGTGATGACACCTCACATTCAACTCCAATTCACGAACATGTGCCATACAGCGTAGCATATTATTTACACTGTAGTTTTGACAGAGATTTGTGCTCTTTCAAACTCTATCGAGGTAGTGATTGTGTAAAATGGTTCGTAGATGAGATGTATAACTTGGTGGACACGCTTGCGCCCTATTATTTTGATACGAAACCAATGTTAGCATTAACTGTTGAGCAAGAAAATGAATTTCTTTCGTCTACATTATGTCACATATGTGAGAAGGAAATTGCAGATAATGAAATTAAAGTTCGCGATCATTGTCATTTAACGGGTGTTTACAGGGGATCAGCACATCAATTGTGTAACTTACAGTATCGTAAAATTTCTATCTTGCCGGTAGCATTCCATAATTTGACAGCCTATGATGGTCATTTCATAATTAGAGAACTGCATAGGAAGGGAGGGGATGTTGTGACAAATCTCAGAACGAACATTAAACTATTAGCAGTGAACATGGAACGATACAAAGGATTTTCAAACTTTATACGTTATAACCAAAGACAGTGTGTTGAACTAAGATTTATAGACACTTACAACTTTATTCCTTTTTCGCTGGACAAAATGTCGCTATTACTTAGTGACGAGTCAAAGCTTGTAACGAGACGGTATTTCACCGATGATTTACAGTTTAAACTCGCTTCTCGGAAAGGGATATTTCCATACGAATATGTTACTAGTATGGAGCGTTAGACGACACTAGTTTACCGTCAAGGAGTTCATTCTTTAGCTCTTTAAAGGGTGAAACTGTTTCGGAAGAAAACTACGCGTTTGCTCAGCTTATTTGGAATAAGTTTAACTGTAAATCGTTGGGTGAATATTCAGATCTTTACTTGAAAATCGATACTTTACTCTTGGCCGATGTATTTGAAAACTTTAGATTGAGTGGAAAAGAGACATATGGTATTGATGCCGCTCATTTCTACACGGTACCGTCTATGGCATGGAGTGCTATGAAGAAAATAACAGCTGTCCAGCTAGAATTACTTCAGGATATCGACATGCTGCAGTTTTTCGAACGCTCCATACGCGGTGGTAATGTGCAATGCGTTACGCGGCATGCAGTAGCAAATAACAAGTACATGTTAACATACGATGAGTCCAAACCGGAATCATACATAATGTACTTTGACGTGAACAATTTGTATGGATTCGCTATGCAACAGTTTCTTCCAACGGGCGGCTTTCAATGGGTCGAAAACGTTGAGAATTTAGACATTATGAATGTAGGAGATGAAGCAGATGTTGGGTTTATGGTAGAAGTTGATTTAATCTACCCGCTAGAACTTCATGATAAACATGCCGATTATCCATTGTGTCCTGAAAAATCTACGAAACTAATGAGCACTCTTTACAACAAGGAACGGTATGTTCTTCATTATAGGCTATTAAAACAGTATGTAGAATTAGGTATGAAAGTAGCTCACATTTACAGAGCGATTCAGTTTAATCAGAGCGCATGGTTAAAATGCTACATTGATTTGAACACAGAGAAACGAAAGTTAGCAAAAAATGAGTTCGAGAAAAGTTTCTATAAATTAATGAATAACGCAATTTTTGGTCGTTCATTAATGAACGTAAGGAAGCTGCGCGACGTCAGATGGGTCACACAGTGGAAGGGACGTTATGGTGCTGGTACGTTGATCTCAAGAGCAAACTTCAAACGTCGTATTATAGTAGACGAACAGTGTATGGTTATCGAAATGAAGAAACTTCAAATTCATCACAATCAACCGGTTTACCTCGGTGCTACAATTTTAGATTTGTCAAAAATGAAAATGAACGATTTTCACTACAACGTTATTTTGAGAAACACAGAATCAAACTCACAACTACTCTACACTGACACCGACAGTTTAATATACAATTTTTCATTTGATATATATGAGTTTATGAAGGAAAATTCAGTTTTGTTTGATACAGGAAATTATGATGAAAATAATCCTTTCCAAATTGAAAGAAAAAATTCAGGTGAAATAGGTTTGATGAAGGATGAAAACGGTGGAAGTATTGTTGAAGAATTTGTAGGTTTGAGACCAAAGATGTATGCTATTAAGTTGTGTGAAAAAGAGAAACCTACATGTAAAGCTAAGGGTGTCAAAAAAAATGTTGTCGATCACCTTACAATTGATCAGTATAGACGTTGTCTGTATGAAGGTGAACAAGTGACCAAACTACAAGTGTGCATTACTTCCAATTCTCATTCTGTGTTCACGGTTCGTCAATACAAACTAGCACTCACAGCTAATGATGACAAAAGGTACATCACAGATAACAAAATTAATACATTACCATTTGGACATTACAGTCTTGCAGAGAAAAGAAGTATAACTAATGTATAGCTATCTTGCAAAGTAGGTTTGCTTTTTTTTGTGAACACCTCCTCCACTTTGTCATCAGTTTACCCCTCTGTATGTAAAATAATGTAATTTTCTCTGAAGGTGAATATTAAGTAATAAGAGGAGAAGCTCCTATGATTACTTTAATCATTTTTTATTATAGAGAAACTTTTGTTTCATTCTGTAATTAATGAAAAAAAATGTAAGCTTATAGAATTTCAAACTAGATAAACATTTCACTCGCTGTTTCTTTTATTCAATGTATTGTACTGTATTTATACTTTTAAAGTACATTGCATACTATTATATTTACTTAATTATGAAAAAAAGGAATCTTATAGAATTACACTCGCTGTTTAAGTACATTGTATACTATTGTACTAACTAGTATTGTACTGTAAGTTAATTTTCTATCATTTATATATTAAAGTGCATTGTAAACCTTTATTTAATCTTTTTTCTTTTTCGAAAAAATAAAAACTCTACACTAGATGATCAAAAAGTTTGATTTTCTTTCAAACTATCCTGCGCAGCCTCTCCTTTTATTCCTTGTACTCTTAACTAAAGTAGGAGTAGGAGAATGAAAAAAAAGAGAACATATTTCTTTTTTACAATCAAGTTTATTGAATAGGAAACTACAGAGGTTTTTCAAAATATAAACTTCTGATTGAATTTGTAACTGCAACCACGAGGAGAGATCTGCAGAGACTGAATCTTCTACCGCCACCAGAGGAGAGTCCTGCAGAGGGGAAAAAAAAGAAAAATTAGTTGATAGCAGCATAAAACAGAAAAAGCAAGCAAGAAAAAAAGGAAACTATTTTTTTTCTTTACCTTAATAATTGATGAAATAGTAACTAATATCAAGCTCAGACGTCGTTGTTGTTGTTGTTGTTGTTGATCCCACTATGAGGAGACACCTGCAGAGGAGAAAAAATAAATAAATTAGTTAGAAGCAGAATAAAACCGAAAAAAAACAACCAAGGAAAAAAGGATGGTATTATATCTATATTTTTTTTCACCTTAATAATTGATGTATTAGTAGCTGATATCAAGCTCGGACGATGTCGTTGTTGTTAGCTCCTGAATCCTGACAAGCCTGGTGTAAGTTCGCCTTCAGATGATCTGGTAGATACTGCCAGAGCGCACTTAACTGATGTTGTTCGTAAATAGATAATATGTTTTCAGGGAAGAAAGCCCACTCAAATTTATTGAATCTGCTCACACCTTCTTTCTTAAATTTGTTTATCACTGAACACACTATTCTCATCACACCATCTGTCGATTTTAGCCAACTATGAACTGCGTGAACGTTGAACATAGCACAGCTGCCTGAATGTCTTGCAACATGTGGTAAATGCCGCGGACAGTCAACAGGGAAACACTCGTTACGCATTGTTCTTAAATCAGGTACACCTTCTATAGTGTTCAAGTCAATTATGCATGTACGAGGATACTCTTGCAGTGCTAATAGACGTAACTCATTAACACAGTTGCACACAACCAGATATTGATATTGTTGTTCACTGAGAAGATTGAAAAACGACGTAAGCGTGAAATCTAAATTAGGTACACTCATACCTAATAGAGCAGTAGATAACACATTTGTAGACGAATCTATATTACAACAGGCTATCTCGTAACCTCCAGTAGGTAACCTCTGAATGTCAACTATCACTCCTCTGGGTTTTGCACTCATGGTGTGCTTGATATCGAAGAACTGAAGCAGAGAATCTTCACTCTCTCGTTTATATACACTATTAGCAAGGAAAAAAAGGAAGAAAAACTCGCGCAAGATTATTGGAAGAAAAATACTTCATTCGTTAGTGGTTTATAATTTATTATGCGATCATGAATAATAATGCAATGCAGAGTAGTGTTGGCTGGAATAGGTTCGTTCGTTTCAATTTCAACGCGAACATCTACAGAAGAAGATTTTATCGATTCAACCTGTTCCATGCAATTAACAACAACAATAGGACAATGCGAGTGAAATTCACTTCGTGATATGTTCGGTTCGGAACGATTATCATCAAGCTGATAGTACGCATTACGAAACTTGATGAACATATCATACAATTCACTGTAGTCACCATTGTTAAAATTAGCTACAGCCTTTTCATAGGGATAAAAGTTTGAATTTAAGAATACGCCAACGGATCGAATATTACAGTGATCGAACAGAGAAGAAGAAACATTAATTTTCTTACGATCGGTTTGGAAAGCAAGCATAAAAACTCTCGGTTTTTCTATTTGTGACGTAGTCATAACAGTCCAATTAATTTTCGTTGAATTTGGAATAGTAGGTAACTCGTGATAACTCCACGATCGAAATGCTACAGGAATAGAAGGATTTTTTGGATTAACTTTATGCGTTTAACTTCTTCCTCGTCGGACAGTATTAGAGTTGGTAGCTTTATATACATTTTTCGTACTTTGACCTTAGCTGTATCTTCCGCGTTGGCTGAAAACAGTGCACATTTGTCATCTCTAGAACGAATAAAGATAAATTCAAGTTTACAGTTTATGAATGGTTTCCTGTAGTCTTCAAATAATCCACAAAGAAGACTCAGTGGGATAATTGCGTGGAACAGCTTTGTAGTTGCGTGGGCAATATTAGCTTCGTTTGGTGGTGTAGAAATTGATAGAAAATAGCCAGCATTTTGCAGCGCTAACATTTCATTTTTAGAATAAGAGGCGAAAGTTTTTATAGCACTAGTTGTGCCTACACGTCGTGTTCTTTCAATCTCTTTCCCATTCAATTCAATACGCATTTCATCGAAGAGATTTGCTGCAAAGTTTTGATCGGGAACGGCTGTAGCTGATGGTGTATTATCTGCGCTTGATCTAACTATTTCACCTTCGATGTGAACATCAGCTTCAGAGGGTAAAAATATATGTTCTTGGTTGTGTACAGGAACTCGAATTTCATCGTTGTTTTCATATTTCGTGCCAGCATATGGATGATAGCTCCTTACTTCCCGCCTAGCAACTCTGTTGTCAAATATAACTTTGTCCGTTACGTTGAACATATTTCTCCTTGATGTTAGCGTGATTGTACACAAAAAGAGACTAAAGTAGTTTTTGGTAGAGAATTAGAATTTATATGCTTTATCCTAGGGGGGTAGTCGGTAGCATTGTAAAGTGAATTCACACAAAAAGAGTGATGTTACCTTGATTACGCACACGAAAAGAGAGTAAAGTACTTTCTGTAGGAGAAATAGAACTTATAGTAGTCGGTAGCCTAGCGATTGTAAAAAGTCTTTATTGTTTGTGGTTAATTTTTTCTTGTCGCGTACACGATGAGATTGTTTTTTTAGCTTTACTCTATATTTTACTACTCTAGCTGCTTCCTCTTTTAATCCTCGGTTTTTTGACTGGTTGTTGTAAATTACTACCATGATGTTGTTGTTCAACTGTTCCTTACTCGAATGATAGTACATAAGTGTACGCTTTATGTTATATATGATTACTGTATTTTTACTGGACGAATAATTAACTCTACTGTTACATCCTCATTTTGTAAGTCGATTGGGTTTTCGAACTGATCTTCGAGTACAACGGATATATGTTGAATAACACTAGTGTTTACCGGTAAGAAGCTTATAGTTGACGGTTGAACTACGATAGGATAGCCTGCTGGAACAAGCGGTTTAAAATTGTATAACGAATGTGTTTGTTTACCGTTGAGGTAGGAACCGGAACCTAACACGAGATTACAACATACACGAATCGAGTTCACGTTATTAATTTTAATAATCTCTCCTGAAATATGTAATTTATTAGCATCATATTTTCGGCGTGAAAATCCTAACAAATCAGCAATTGAATCGGAAACATCAAAGTCTACGTCTAGGTTGGAGGACATTTTACAGCGAAGATAGGTCTTTTCGTAAGTAATAGTAATAAGTTTACTATCTCCATCTAGAGGGTCATTCTCCTCTTCGAGAATAGGAAAGTTGTTAATTATTGCTTCTTGAACTAGAGCTCCTATTTCCGAAAAAGTGTAACTACCTTCCGGTAATGTGAGTACAGTTGTTTTGTCTCCCTTCATTTTAATACCAATCTGGTTATTTGTGCTATTAACGATTACGTTACCTATTTCATTCAGCTGTGATTCATGGTTAGCATATTTCTCATATACATTTAACAGATAACCTAAGCTAGTGCCAACACTGTTCGGTACATTGAAATCAATGTCAAACGGAGAATGCATAGTAGGTTTGTTGTTAGTAGTCGAGATAAAAAAACTAAGTTTTGGAGTGTACTCCCGCAGAAATAGTTTCACATTTTTAATAGTTAGCAAACTTTCTATTTTTGCAACAAGATCTTCGAATTCATAAATGCCTTCTGCTACACTCAAAAGAATTTTTTTACCATTCAAATATATAGCAAACTTATTATTTTTACTAGTGACATTTCGAATACTATTAGATGTAAATAGTGCGGCAAGACCTATTTCATAGAAAGAAGCTCTATTCAAATAAATCGGAGTTTCTAATACTACATCAATCTTCCAGCCTCTACCCTCGAGTGTAATCCGTCTTTCATACGGCATCGTGCACACTGAACACAAATACTAAGGTCTTGCTTTATTTATACAGTATAAAAATAGTAAACACAGATGACCACAAATTGATGAATTAAAAGTTTGATAAGAATGAAAATTATATCGAATGTAACAGTTTCTTAAATATTCTAATACCTCTTTAGGGGGACGTAAATTACCAAAACTATCGAAGTAGTAGACATACGCACCTCGTTTACTGAACGCAACCCAGTGCGAACCAGATTTACTTATCGGATCTAAATTCAAAATACAACTCTCATTTTTACGAGAAATTTTCGGTAACGTATCTCGCATAAACACACCTCTGAAGTAGGGAATTTTTAAACGATATGCATAACGATACAGATCTATGTTAGTTAATGCTCTATTCGGCAGACCTTCCATTATCTTTTGTATGCTGGAGGATTTAAGTAAATGCCCTTTCCTTTGTTTCGAGTAGAAAGCCCTTTCCCACGCATCGCTTCTAGCATTCGATTGTGGCGCTTCATTTCTTTTAATTCTTCCTGTGCGGCTTTCGCCTTGTTTACAGCCGATGCTATGCCCGCAGCTCCACTTGCTAGACCGCCCAAGCCCGACAAGGCTGCAAATATCGGAAGGAGTGGAAGAAAACCACCTTTCTTTTTTTTACAGCATGTTGTCTTTTTTTGGTTTTACTCGTTCTCTTCGATGTTTTGATTTTCTTCTTCGTCTACCACCACCTACTTTAGTTTTCGCTTTCATAATACCCGTAACTGCTAGTGCAGCTGCTCTTTCTCCTAATGATGCGTCCTGAGAGTTTACACGAGACCAAGCCTTAGAGGCTAAGATTTCATCTGCTTCTTTCCTTCTGTTCTGGTCTTTGTATGTAGCGTAAGCGATATCGTGTTCTTTACATGCCTTATCTAATGGATTTATTCCTTGATCACCACGCTTAAGTCGTTTTTCTAACTTTGTCCCAGGTCCACAGAATTCATAACCTGGTATGTGCAATTCTACTGGTAAATTATCTATAGCTTTATTAAGAACTTTGCCTATTATTCCTCCTTTCCCTACTCGTTTACATGGAGCTGCTACAACGTTGCGTCTTCGACGCAGCATACTCAAATAAGAGCTCCTGCTATCAAGTGTGTTGTTATATACGAATTACATTTTTACACGATGTGCAACTGTTGAGTACTAAAAATGTATGTAAGTTTATTTTTTTCTTTTTTTTCTGAAAGGTAGAAAGATATATATATATAAGAGAGATATTTTTCTGCTCTCCTCATTTTACAGCGACATGGCGTACATTCCTCGTCCGTTAAATTTAAAATCTGAGGTAGATCGGATAAGGACTTTCGCTAGATGGCGTGTACCGTGGATAGACCCCTTAAGTTTAGCTAAAGCTGGATTTTACTTCACGGGATACCTAGACGCAGTTAAATGTATTTTTTGCGGAATCGAATTATTTTCGTGGGATAAAGATGATGATCCGTTAACAGAACATAGAAAATGGTCGCCTTCTTGTCGGTATATGAGAGGTTGTGAAGTTGGCAACATAGTATTAGATCACTATAACAGGACAGCTCTTCCAGCACTTCTTAATACTACGTGTAGTGTGATGCACGAACCATTTTGGAACTAGATAAGTAAAACAGAAGGTAAAAAAAAAGTTCGTGTTTATTTAGTAATCAACAATAACTTTGAGAAAAAAGAAATCCACTGTGCACTCGATCGTTGAAAATTATCATCATCAAAAGAAAGTGATGGTGAAGACAATAAAACAATCGATATCTTTACCTGTTGCAAATCTGAACGACACAAAACGTTCAGTAGGAAAGAAAAATAAACATAGTAAACTGTTGCCGGACACAATACGCTGTCTCATATGCGGACCATCGAATGCAGGGAAGACTAATGTAATGATTAATTTGTTATTGCAACCGAACGGGTTACGTTTTGAGAATGTGTATGTTTACTCAAAATCATTGTCGCAGAAGAAATATATTGAGCTAGAGAAGCTTTTAAAATCTATTAAAGAAATAAAATGCGAGTTTTACTCTGATCGTGAGCAAGTAATACCGCCAGAAAAAGCTCAAAGAAATTCCGTGTTTATTTTTGACGATGTAGCAAGCGACAAACAGCAGCACATGAAAGACTACTTTAGTAGAGGTCGACACCATATCGTGGATGTTTTTTACTTATGTCAGACCTATTCCTGCATTTCCAAACAACTTATTAGAGACAACGCTAATTTCATTATTCTGTTTAAACAAGATGCAAGAAATCTTCGGCATGTCTACGACGATCACGTGAACACCGATATGAGTTACAACCAGTTCACTGATTTATGTTATCGTTGTTGGTCACAGTCGAAATTCAGCTTTCTCGTTATCGATAAGGATAGCGAAATAAGCAAAGGTCGATATCGAAATGGATTCGATATATTTTATGTGATATAAATACGAGAGTGTATACATTAACGAACTCATTTTCGAATTGTTGAGTAGAGAAAGAACATCACGATGGCATCAAACAACAGAACCAGTAACGTGTATGTAACGCGACCATCATCACGTCATGATATTGCTACTAAATCATATGTAGATGAAAAAATGATGGTTAATACAAATTACGTAACATCAACATCTGACGGAAACTTAAGTATTCATGGTAAACGTTTAAAGAACGTCGGCAATCCTATAAACATGGAGGATGCTTGTAATAAAAATTATGTGTTAAAAACCGTTAAGGACAGTATTAATAAAGAAGAAATACAACGTGACATTTTAGATCTTAAAAATGAAATACATGACATATGTGAACTAGAAGAGGATGCAGTTGATTTTAAGAACAAAAGGCTGAAAGGAATAGCTCCAGCGATGAATGGAAACGAAGCAGTTTCGCTTGACACAATGCGTACGCACACTAACCATGTGCAGAGAAATTTAGAGAAACGAGTTAACGACGTTTCTGCACGCATAGAATATGTTGATTCTCTTTTACGTGATATTGTGGATGATCACCTTCCTGTAACTGACAATATCCTCAACATGAACAACAAGAGAATATCGGGTGTGGCAGATCCTGAAGAGGAACAAGATGCAATTTCGCTTTTATTTTTAGAAAAGCATACAAAAGGTAGACTACTACAAGTGAATGACGATGGATCGATAGATATGCAAAATAAACGAGTAACAAACATCGGCAAACCTATTCATTCGACGGATGCGATTAATAAAGCATACCTGGAAAAACATTCAGCAGCGCGTGAAGAACTCGAAAAACTGAAGAATGAAATAAGCAATCAACAGAAACTAAACGTTGATGGGGGTGGTACTTTGAGTATGGAAAATAAGCGAATTACTAACGTACATAATCCGTTAAATGAGAAAGATGTTGCAAATAAAGTCTTTGTAGAACAGTATGCAGCTGCACGGAGAGAAGTTGACGAGTTAAAACTTGTCGTATCTAAACTTCAGAAAAATTCTCTACCAGTAGAATCTAACGGAGAATTAAATATGAAGAACAAACGAATTACAAATGTTGATTCACCTATCCACGAGCAAGATGTTGTTAACAAACAGTATTTAGAAACGTTTGCAACTGCAAAAGAAGAGTTTGAAGTGATGAAAAAGGAACTGCACAAAAAACCAAGAAAAGCTCTTTTTCAAATTAACAGTCTACCGTCAAATCAGTCACCAATATATATGCTACAAAACTGTCGTCTTATGTATAAGCTTCCCTACACGGGTACACTTACACCGTTAACAAGTACACGTGGTTCTCTGGTATATGCGATGATTAATCACGTGAACAATCCAATCGAATTAGAAGTAGGTACACCAATTGCTGTAAAGGAAGGTGATGAAATTCAATTCCGCCTAAAAGACCCAGAACAATGGAATACTAACGATCTTCCGCTCCATATACTCTTTGAATATACTATATATGAGTAAAACAATAGGCGTTACGCTTCAGTTTAAAAAATGCAGGCGAACATAGTGGAAAAAAGTCGTGTAAAGGATAGACTAGCAAAATTAAGAAAAGATGTAAAAAAAATATATAACTCTCTTAAAGCAGATATGGCTTTAAACCAACTAAAGTTAGAAGAAACATTTAAACCAATAACTGCACCATTAAATAAACTACAGCAGCTTACAGTTAACTCGAATGGATTAATTGCAAAGAAAAATCGAAAATTAAATAGTTATATAAGTGATGAGGCAGAAGAAGAATCGGAAGGAGAAGAAGAAGAAGAAACTCTGGACAGAAAGGTTACAACTCTCCTGCAAAATTATCTTAACCCACAATTGAGACACAAAGTTGATAGAATATTCGGGGTTCGAGTAGTTCATGGAGAACACTATTTAGGGAGAAAAAAGTACTGTTTCGCGATAACAATCTTATAATTGACAATTTTAACTATCCTTTAACTGAAGGTCTCCTTGAATTAATATTTCAGAAAGATCCGGACGCACAGTTGTATGATGATAAGGATCTGTCAGCTTACAGTCATATATTAAATTACACTAACGTGCACAGGAAACAGTATGACGCAGGCAAGCCAATGAGAGGCACGAAATCGCTCAAATTTCAAAAAATTATCAAGCCATTAGTAGAAGATGCAAAAGTGAAAAAAGGAAGGAGCACACCAAAATTTGTAAGTGTACACAAATACAAACGTACAGGAAGAGGATCAAAAGTAGCCAAGTGGAAAAATGAACAAAGAAAGAAGATCGAATTAGTTCACTGGAATGATCCAAACAGTCTAGTGGAGAGATTGAAAAAGTTAATAGCATCTAGAAGTGCTGGTCATTCGTCACACGAAAACGAAATCTTGTCAATCGAAGAAGAACTTCGAAAGTCGAGGTACATCGAATAAATGAACACTGCGCGGTGGGACGAACTTCCGTTCGCAAATATATTTAAAGCGGTTAGATTCTCAAAGGATATTTCAGTAATCTATGAAATTGGATGTGAAGACAGAAGAAGCAACTGGCAACAACTGGCTATAGATCGACTGCGATTCAAGAAACGAATAGACGACACAGAACGAATTCTTTTACCTATACTTTATGAACAATATCAGAGAAGAAATAGCGAAAGAACTCCACGCTCCAGTGCGAAAGAATTTTGAAAGACGGAGCGTTATTAGCCGGGGGAGAGATGATTTACATCAAGCGGATCTTGTTGATATGTCTCTGTTTTCGAAAGTTAATAGTGGATATAAATACATGTTAACTGTTATTGATGTTTATTCAAAGTATGCCTGGGCAGTTCCACTTAAAACAAAAACAGGAAACGAAGTAGTGGAGAATATGGAACGCATCTATTCAAAATGTAAACGCTATCCAAAACATCTGCAAACTGACAGGGGAAAAGAATTTTATAATAAGATTTTTCAACAGTGGATTACAATAAGAAAAATTAAGCACTATTCGACAGGGAGCAGCTTGAAGGCAAGCGTAGTTGAACGCTTCAATCGAACACTGAAGCAGTGGATGTGGAGGAAATTCTCGGCGTGCGGATCATACCACTGGCTTCGCATGCTACCAAAACTATTAGATGAATATAATAATCGAAAACATCGTACGATTGGTATGAAACCTATAGACGTCACAAACAATCTACAACAACTTGCTACTGTGTACAAATTACGGGAAATGAAGAAAAAGAAGTCACCTTATCCACCAAAATTTAAAGTAGGTGACACAGTACGAATAAGTAAAATTAAGCGATATTTTACAAAGGGCTATACTCCTAATTGGAGTAATGAATTATTTACTGTAAGAAAAGTAAAAGAAACATCACCGAGAACTTACTTGCTTCACGACTATCAAAATAAACCAATATTTGGTGCGTTCTATGAACAAGAACTGCAGAAGACAAAACATCCTAAAATATACCTCATTGATAAAATTTTAAAAAGAAAGAACGACAAAGTTTTCGTATCGTGGCTAGGATTCGACGCCACGCATAATTCATGGATTCCGAAGGAATATGTATTCTAAAAAAAATCAATAGTAAGTACGCTAGTATAATATATTTTTAATTTTTTACTCTAATGTCTGATAGATTTACCATCTTATAGTGTCCTCTCTCTATTGTTGCAGACTTCCCTTGCCCAAGAAACTGTGCTGTTTGTTTTGTTGATGACAACGTTGGACATTACCTCAAGCAAGAAGATATTTCCACCTCAACTCTGCATAATTAATTCGAAACATTTGTGTAACATGTATCTTAATAAATTATAATAAACAAAATTTAACTAAAGATAACCTCTTGTAATTTTTTAATATTAAATTCCATCCTTTTTCCTACTCCTTTACGTATCTGTGTTAGTGCGACGTAAAAAAATTATATTTAATTAGTTTATCTTCCTAAGAGCAGAAAAGAAAGCAAGATAAATAAAATATATTTTTGCACTCACCTATAACAGTTCAAATAAATTAAATTCTCCTCCTTCTCCAGGATCACTTCTTAATCTTCTCCTATATAAAAAGAAAAAGTTAATGTAAGATTAAAATCTTTCGCAATCCGACAATAGACGAAGTCTTGAAATTTAGAAAAAAGTTAAAACTCACCAAAAATATCGCCATCACTTCCGTGATCGTCCATTAGCTCTCTTAGTTCTGCTAACATCGCGTTGCATGAAAATAAACTAAATTTGTGGATAAATAATATATTGAAGTTCGGGCTTTCGCGCCGTAACAAAATACGTGTATGCAGCCTAACGAGAAGCCGAAACTCTTCGTTAGTCATATGTCGGATTCTGTTGACAATCGCTCTTTCAAATGAGCCCTGTACTTCTACTATATTATTTATCTCACACATTTCCATTAATCTAACTATTTCCCGCAGCGCGAGAAGCTTTTCAAAGAGAGTTTCTTGGACGGACGGCATTTCGAAGGCAGTTTGAAACTGTAACGTACCTACAGCAAGCGATCGCAGTATATATACCTGTTCTAACGGTGATATGTAATTTGAAAAAAAAAAAACTAGTTTCAAAAAACCTGCCTGGATACAACATCTGCTAGTAAGCTGCGTAGCGATCCGCACTTGAGTTCACGCATCCCCTTTTTTTGTAGCCTTGATGAAACCGTGGTCAAAGCACGACCATGACCAGCAATGACCGCGAAAGAAGTAAGGCGTTAACCGGTTTATGCGAAAGCTGCTTGCAGAAAACATCCGGGATAGATATACACTACAAAGGAATGTTCTGCTTCAAACATATGTCTACAAAATAATAATTTTACACACAATAAAGTTGCGTCTGGTAATATAATGTGAGATTATCTAGCATTAAATTTTTTATATAAAGCAAGTGAATTCGCTCACATCTAGATGAGTACAAGTTCGATCCTCCTCGTTGGCAATCATAAAATTATTCTCTCTAGTTCGCTATTTTAACACTAGGTAACTGCTAAGAGAAGTGTACTTTAAAGCTAACTGGCGTATACACCATGTCAGTGTGACGTAACGTAAACTGTAGCACACTATTTAAAAAAGTGTGTGAATAAATATTAAGGTATTGTCTTTGTTGGCAACAGTGTGTGCGTGTCATCAGTCATGGAGCGACAAGTAAAGAATGAGTTTGGTGAGAAGAGAAACCGTAACATCCAGTGTAAATGTGAACTTTGTACACCAAGTATTAAACCTGATCCTTTACGTACAATATATTTCTCATTAGTAAGTGAGGCTATTACATCATACTATACACATGGCAGTTTACTTCGAATGCCACAACATCTAATTCGCTATTTACCATCTGGGTTTCTCTCAACATATGCCGCTAAAGATTTAGATGAAGCATGGGAGAAACTACCCTACTATGTAAAAGCAAAACTAGAAATAGCAGTCTGCAGCCCATGTGTCAAACATTATTGCTACAGAGGACAAGACGAGGTTGATGGTTTTGACGGAGCGAATCCAATGATTAAAGACTGTGAAGCATGTAAGAAAGAATTTAATCATGTATTTTGAACTAACAGGTAAATAAAACAGTGTGATGTTCCACTTATTATTCGAGTTGCTTGAATAATTCATCCTAACCTATATATGCATACACATATTTTTTTGTTTTTACACCATCCAAATGCTATAACCTTGAATCCTTTACCAGATTTTATTTTTTCTATCCTCAAATCACCAACCTGTGTAGGTGTGACAAATTATAGCTTTCACTCACACACTGTCTCAATTCAGAGGTTGATTAAGAAATAATTCGTAATATTTTATTTAAAAAGAAACCATGCTTTACAGTTTTTCAACCAATATTTCAGCTACGTGGCAGCACGTTCTTTTGTTTTGTTAAAACACTGTCGTGTTTGATGTCTTTGTTCACTGAAGTTCTTTGCTGTTGTTCTTTGCGGTGAATTCACGCGCCCCTAACCGATTCATTAGACGATTTATTATTTCATCTTCCGTGCTAAACATATATATTCGATATAATTTTTGATGAGATAGCACATCATGTGTTTGCCTAACTAATTTATTAGTTCAGAGATCATAATGCATTTTTTTTTGTGTTAGCCATCTTGGACAAAGATAATAAGAAATCACAGACATGACACTCTCATGTATGAGCTGTTTGACCTCGATGAGTATACACAGTTGCCGACGTATCCAACAAAAATGGCGAGATGTTTTTGTTTTATTCCGTATGTAAAAATTCATACTATCGCGTTCGTAACAACGGAATGTCTTAATCAACCTCTGATTTCAGACTTTATCCGAGTTTTTTTTTAATTTGTTTTTTACCTAGTACAATGATATTTCATAGATGACATTTATTGATGTAAGGTTAGTAAACAATGCGTGTATCTATCGTCAAGAATTACAGCTAGATGTGCATCCTGTTGAAAAAATAATTAAAGGTAAGTAGTCATGAAAAATATTTTTATTATTTAATTAAACTAAGCACTTTTGTGTTGTCCTTCACTCATCACCAACCAGTTAGCTAGAGTTGTTACTCGCTAACCTTCAACAGACCAAAGCTGGAGGAGAGGAGCGATTCTTTTTTACAAAAAAAATCTCATATCCTGTTCACCTTTTGGGCAGCAAGTAACCTTGTCAAGCAAATCCAGTTGCTGCAATTATTTAACATGTAGCTGTCTCACCTTGAGCAGTGAGAGGAACTCCACCAAGTAACTTTTAGAAGCAAATCTACTCACAGAACCTTGCCTTTCAAGAAATATTTACCTCTTACATAAAGACCTCTGGGTAAGTGTAGTTAACATTTCCTACATGCACCCTAACAAGTAAAAAGAACTCTGCAAAAAAAAAAATATATATAAATTTAGTACCATATCTAACATGATGATTTTTGTCAAAATGTCTTTCCTGTCACCAACATAAACATTTCAAGAGGTAATCACATAGGCAAGTAGGGTAGAATATTTTTTTTGATAATTGAGCTAAGCACTTTTATTACACTCAATAGAGGATCTTTTTTTTTTAAATCTCTACTAGAAGAGTGAGGTTAATAGTGAACTTGTTTTGCTCTTACAATACCTTTCAGTAAAAAGATACTCAATTACGCACCAAAACAAGTGATGTCACCTATCACGCCCACCCACCCTAAGCATAGCAGTAGTAAGCTACCGCAAGGAGCGACATTCCACACTTGTGTGTAGCCTTGACAGCGAGAGGCGCCCCCCGCACGTGCCTTGCCAAGTGAGAGGCCCCTTCAGGGAGTGAAGCGCACGGGGCATGCGCAGTGGCTGCCGCTGGTCCAGAATTCTTCTATCGAAAATCTGGTCCAGCTTTCTTCTAGATACTCTACTAGGGGTAGCCGGGATTTAAACCACGGAACCCAGCGCTGAAAGGCCGGCGCGCTGCCGCATAAGGCACGGAGGCTCATTGCATAATTGTTTTTATGCCCTACTTACTACTTTTACGGTTATCGGAGACGTCAAGGTGCCGGATTATTGTCCCGCAGGAGTTCTTTTACATGCCAGTAAATTTACCGACACGAGGCTGATTATTGGAGAACCTTCAAATAGCACCGAACTGAACACGCCATGTTGGTCTTAGATGGCAAGCGCACTACCGCCCGAGCTACTCAGCCCGGCTAATGTGATTGAAATAGGTCATATTAGCTAATCAGAACGTCACTAACTTATTATACAATTATGTCTGATTTAGAATTAACTATCTCATTCTGTCTTTTCTGTAATGACTAAATCTTCACTTGGAAAATGCTTCGAGCTGTCCTTGATATTATGTATTTGTATTTATTCTTGAACATAACAGGCGTTCAGCGCCCAAATACATGTTCACAATAAAAAGTTAATAATAATAATAATAATAATAATAATAATAATAATAATAATAATAATAATAATAATAATAATAATAATCTACAAATAATACTAAACTGAAACTCTATATACTAATTAGCTACCTGAACGAAATACTCCTTAACAACCTTAACCTACTAAATATATCCTATACAAGATCATTTTATCTGTATAAGTCACCGATTCCTCGTTCCAGCACACTCATCACGTGTCCTTATGCACTCATCAACTCGCGTCACATTCATTGTTCCCTGACCTACTCTCGATAAATACCAAAACAACGCTAGTCAGCAATTACATTCCATCCTGTCATATCACAAACAAACAGTCCATACCTTTACAAAATCACACACCATTTACCCAACTCCACCCACTCCACTATTTACCCAATACCATTACTCCCCTCGCCATTAATTTTATCATACTATATCCATCCAGTGCATAACATCAAATTATAGAACACGCGTACCCTAGAAATACATCACTATTCCAATCACCTATCCCCGTGTCCACCCTCTAACTCTTCTTCTTTCATTTTGCTCTCACAGGACTTTCTTTTACCGCACATAGATACCTGTTCAACTCGCCCCCGTTTTCCCACTGCTTGATAATCCATCTTAAAATAGCCTGCTCATCCCCTCTTCCTAATAGTTTCCGATGTTCGGCACTCAGTAATCTACTTCTTATCTTACTTGTTCCTTCACAGTCACTTAGTAAGTGAAAATCATCATTCACTGACCCACAAGTATACGCACAGTCTCATCTCTCCCTACTAACCTTCCCTTATTTTTATGCAATCCCAAAATCCACCACACGATCCCACGCCTATTTCACCTGTCAACGTATCTAATATTTATCCCTGTTACCTCCTCTATTTTTATAAAAACATTCAGCGAATTTCTCAGTCTACTTTCCCCCAATAATTTCTGCCTATGAATGTCCCTAATACTCGTCTCAAGCATCCTCATCTCTCTGGCTTCTGTCTTCGTCCAGACCAGCCCCCACAGATTCCGTAAA